>NC_068309.1:13659098-13959098 GCF_025860055.1 Xyrauchen texanus
TCCAAGGGCGCCCCACTCCGAGTCGGGACCCTGGTCGATTCCTCCCCAGCCCTCCGGGTCCACGGTTCAGCGGAGGAACTCGCCGACCCAAGCCACTGCGGGTACCCTGATGGCTACCCTGTACTGGTATAGGTGCTCCACAGGTAAGGCCTCCTGCTCGGACTCCCCTGTGTGCATTTCCACGGTTCTGTCCCCTTACGAGCGGACCCCGTGTCTCCCTTAGGCAGTTACAGCTGCCCGGTCGCCGTGCTGTAGCAACTCCCCCTTTCGAGGCTGGATCTACCACCGCACCATACTTTCCACACGAGCCCTAAGACGGCCGTGTGACGTGTCTACCACTTTTCGTCCCCAAGAAAAAGGGCAGGTGTGGTCTCCGCGAGGGTCTGGGTAAGACCCCTTCCCTATATGCGTGTAAGGGCCCCGGCCGTGATTGCTCTATGCGAGAAACATAGAGAGAAAAGAGGCCCAGCCAGGCTGGCCCGTTCCCATGTTGGCAAACATCGCCTTGTTCCCCTCTCAGGGTAACTAGAAGGATCCCGATGTTCGTATGGGGCATTTGGGAAGGGTACGTGCAGCCGGGTACAGACGATGCGTGGCACTGGATGAATCCCTGCCCGCCTCTGTATCGGCAGTTCACGTACACGGTTCAGCACATGGCAAGATTGGAATGGGTCCCCTAGTGTCGCTTCTCCGACACAACGTGGAGAGAGCGACAGAAGGGGAACGCTTGGTTACGTATGTAACCTCCGTTCCTCGAGGGAGGGAACGACACGTTGTGTCTTTCCTCCGCCATGTCGCTGAACCGAGCCACTGTTGTGGCCGGACCATTTCCGGCTCCTCAGAAAAATCCTAACTAAACTTCCGTATTTGCCCCGCTTAAATGCCCGTATGCGGGGGCGGGGTATGCAAATACTGACTGCCAACTCTCATTGGCCCTTTTCAATAGGTCAGAGGTGAATATCGGCGCTCAAGAGAGACCCCTAGTGTCGCTTCTCCGACACAACGTGGCGTTCCCTCCCTCGGGGAACGGAGGTTACATACGTAACCAAGCGTTTTAAACTCACATGTAATCTTAAATTGAAATAATCGGCAGATCGGAAAATTTGACAAACATACCTATATACTGTATATGCACACAACATCACTAAACTTCTGTAATGTGCCTGATAACAACATGCAATGACAAAGATCATGTTAAACGCACACATTGGAAGTTCGCTTGAAGGGTTCATGAAATGGAGAATCACATTTTCCTTGATATTTAGACAAATAAGAAGTAACTCTACTATAAAAACATATGATCTCAAAACATCCCCAGTCTAAAAAGAGCATTTATAGTCGCCACCCATTTGAAACGACTCATTTTGAAATCTGTCTGTTCATGACATCATGAAACACTGCTCATATGTATTTACACATCCCACAACATGCATCATTTCACCCTTGGCCCCGCCCACTGGCATGCAGTTTGAGAGAGGAGGCCTTACGTGGCTAACTATTCCTAACATAACTCATAAGGGGACGCATCTGGACTATTTTGAATCATTTTGTATATATGAACTACATGAACTACGCAGACTCTTTGACCACTGCCATGTATCTCGATGCTCTGTCGGCATAATAAGTACATTGCAAGTCGCTTTGGATGAAAGCATCTGCCAAATGCATATATGTAAATGTAAACAGTAGACCTACTCTAAACACATGTAAAAACAATACCTACAAAATATAAATATTTATAAGTTGTTACAAAAAAATTATTATATTCCTTCATTCCCCTAATGTAGCCTATGACAAATTTAATAGAGCTGAAGTAGTGATATGAAAATATTTAACAATCCATTTCTGCCTAAAGTACAGTTAGTGTTACCATAGTAAATTTAAGGGTGGTGATGCTGAATGTTTTCCGCCTCTCGCGCCTTGCTTCTCACTGACTCTGGCAAAGCTGTGAATTTAAGAGCTTGAGCTGTAAGAGCTTTGTGCTTGCGCTGCTCTGTCCATTGAGCCGTATCCATCTACAGAGCCATACAGGTGCATTAGCTGAAGTTGTGCCTCCACCTGTGTATTTGATGCTGCAAAACCAGATACTTCAGATGCGTCGCTAGACTTCAAAATCTGATGAACCAAGGTACAAATGCATACCAACCATTATAATTGAGAACCAACTGACATAAAAGTCTAGATAAACGTTTTAATGCAAAGAGGAACATGACAATTGATTTGGTTATTATGACTGATAAACACCCCACATTTGTAACTTTATGCCCCCCTCTCTACTAATTTGCTCTCAGCACCCTCTGGCATCCTTTGAATGCCCCCTAGAGGGCCGCACCACCACCATTTAGAACCCCTGATATATTCGGATGCAATGTGTTAAATGTGCATTTTGCGTAAACCCTGTCTTTTTGTTTTGTAATGTTGAGGGGCTTCTGTTCATTCTCTTCCAATTGAGTTTCCTGAATTTGAGTGCTGCATGATGTTTGCAAATCAGTAGGTGCAAAACAGTAGGTGTTTATGCTGAAGTTTTCAGGAGGCTCTTGGACCAAAACAGAGCATTTCAGACAGAGGGCCAAAAACAGGGTGCAAAAATGATCATATATATTACTAAATTGTGACTGTTTTGGCATAAAAAAAAAAAAAAAAAACCTTTAATAACATTATCATTGGACCTCAGGGAAGAGCCCTTACAAAAAAAGCACTTCATGACAACTTTAATTTAGGTACTCCACTAAAATAACTGAGAATTCTGCTTGAAATTTCATGCTTGTGCTTAGATTAAAAATGTTAATAATCTATGTGTGTTCTGATATACTTTTTTCATGCTTTTATTTTTTTATTTTTGTGCTTTATCAACATGCACACTGATGTAAAGATTGATGTATATTTTCATAAAATCAGAGACACTCCCCTCAAAATCCAATCACAAGTGGTCACAGGAGATGCATTCAAGTCAGTTGAAAACACCAATGTGTCTAAACTGATCTAAATTCCAGGTTTAAACAAGGACTGAGATGCACATTATTGTACAGGGAAGATATTTGACACTTGCTGTGCATTCAAGGAACATTTTTAGAAGTGTAAACTAACGCTCATCTGCAAAGCCAAGAGACACCAATTAAAATCAGTGCACTTCCTTTTTTTATTTATTTATTTTTTATTTTTGTATTTTTTTTGCTACTGTTTTTGGAAATGTGTTCTTAGCCTGAGGTTAAATAATGGAGGAAAAAGATCTGTTGCTATAAGTGACACCCTAATCAACACTTATCTGCCACTGATAAACAAGCCTTTTTAAGCAATTAGCCAGCACAACTTTGCTGATGGCAGTTTAAACTTGCTGTAGACAGATGTTTACTTGCTGTATTGTCCTCAGGGCAGCAAGAAAAATCTTAATGACATTTTAACAAAACCTTTTATATACCATATATATATATATATATATACACACACTCACCTAAAGGATTATTAGGAACACCTGTTCAATTTCTCATTAATGCAATTATCTAATCAACCAACCACATGGCAGTTGCTTCAATGCATTTAGAGGTGTGGTCCTGGTCAAGACAATCTCCTGAACTCCAAACTGAATGTAAGAATGGGAAAGAAAGGTGATTTAAGCAATTTTGAGCGTGGCATGGTTGTTGGTGCCAGACGGGCCGGTCTGAGTATCTCACAATCTGCTCAGTTACTGGGATTTTCACGCACAACCATTTCTAGGGTTTACAAAGAATGGTGTGAAAAGGGAAAAACATCCAGTAGATGCATTAGTTCTGTGGGCGAAAATGCCTTGTTGATGCTAGAGGTCAGAGGAGAATGGGCCGACTGATTCAAGCTGATAGAAGAGCAACTTTGCCTGAAATAACCACTCGTTACAACCGAGGTATGCAGCAAAGCATTTGTGAAGCCACAACACACACAACCTTGAGGCGGATGGGCTACAACAGCAGAAGACCCCACCGGGTACCACTTATCTCCACTACAAATAGGAAAAAGAGGCTACAATTTGCAAGAGCTCACCAAAATTGGACAGCTGAAGACTGGAAAAATGTTGCCTGGTCTGATGAGTCTCGATTTCTGTTGAGACATTCAGATGGTAGAGTCAGAATTTGGCGTAAACAGAATGAGAACATGGATCCATCATGCCTTGTTACCACTGTGCAGGCTGGTGGTGGTGGTGTAATGGTGTGGGGGATGTTTTTTTGGCACACTTTAGGCCCCTTAGTGCCAATTGGACATCGTTTAAATGCCACGGCCTACCTGAGCATTGTTTCTGACCATGTCCATCCCTTTATGGCCACCATGTACCCATCCTCTGATGGCTACTTCCAGCAGGATAATGATTTCAAGCTTGAATCATTTCAAATTGGTTTCTTGAACATGACAATGAGTTCACTGTACTAAAATGGCCCCCACAGTCACCAGATCTCAACGCAATAGAGCATCTTTGGGATGTGGTGGAACGGGAGCTTCGTGCCCTAGATGTGCATCCCACAAATCTCCATCAACTGCAAGATGCTATCCTATCAATATGGGCCAACATTTCTAAAGAATGCTTTCAGCACCTTGTTGAATCAATGCCACGTAGAATTAAGGCAGTTCTGAAGGTGAAAGGGGGTCAAACACAGTATTAGTATGGTGTTCCTAATAATCCTTTAGGTGAGTGTATATACACACACATACACACACATCTACACTGATCAGCCACAACATTAAAACCACTGACAGGTGAAGTAGAATGGTAAGTGGTCTGCACTTATATAGCACCTTTTTTACCTTAGCGGTATTCAAAGCACTTTCCACTCTCATTATTGAGTCTCATTCACCCTTCACACACCAATGACAGCAGAGCTGCCATGCAAGGCAGATAGCCAGCCATTGGGAGCAACTTGGGGTTCAGTGTCTTGTCCAAAGACACTTCGGCATGTGGAGTCGTGTGGGCCGGGAATCAAACCACCAACCCTGCGATTAGTGGTCAACCCACTCTACCACCTGCCACAGCCGCCCCAGTGAATAACATTTATTATCTCGTTACAATGGCACCTGTAAAGAGGTGGGATATATTAAGCAGCAAATGAACAGTCAGTTCTTGAATTTCATGTGTTGGAAGCAGGAACAGTGGGCAAGCGTAAGGATTTGAGCGACTCTGACAAGGGCCAAATTGTGATGGCTAGACGACTGGGTCAGAGCATCTCCAAAACAGCAGGTCCTGTGGGGTGTTACTGGTATGCAGTGGTTAGTACCTACCAAAAGTGGTCCAAGGAAGGTCCACCAGTGAACCAGCGACATGGTCATGGGCACACAAGGCTCACTTATGCACACGGGGAGCGAAGGCTAGCCCATTTGCTCCGATCCCACACAAGAGCTACTGTAGCACAAATTGCTAAAAAACGTAATGCTGACCATGATAGAAAGGTGTTACACCACACAGACAGTGCATTGCAGCTTGTAAGCTGAGGCATATTTAGGGGTTTCAATGAAAGTTCACTAACTGGTTAGTTTTTAGCAGTGTTGTGTTATGCTATTAGCTTAGCTGTACTGTGTTTACAATATGGCATTGACAGGTTGCGCATGTGCGGTAAATTGGCCCAGAAGGGTCTCTTTAGGACTTCCCGTGAACTTTCGTAGCCATAGCAACCAACACCAGTGATTGGTGATCTGGGTCAACACTAATGAAAACACAAACACAAATAAACAGTAATAAGTTAAAGTGCCCAGATTCTCACATCAATATATGTAGCGAATTTGGTATGATAAATGTTCACTGCACGGGTTAAAGTGTTGTGTACGTTACCATTATTTGTAAGGGATTAGTATGTGTGAGGGAATTAAACTAAATGGTCCTATTTCTACATTACTATGTAAGGAAATTTATAATGGAATCAGTCACGTTTGACAACCATTATAATTTAGATAAATGACAAATAACTAGATTATTTGTCTGAATAAAATTCTCCACCATTAAAATCGTAATACAACGTCTCGTTGTATCAGCTCACAATTTCTACTGTAGGGAATTAGCTTTAATAAGAGAATTATGATTAATTCTCTTATTGGAGTAATATTATTCTCATGGCTTATTGACAATAATATTACACACAAAGGTATAGCTTTGAAGAAAAATCTTTTAGAAAACATGAATAATCAATCATAACTTGTTATAATTAATTATGAACATTTGGATTGGTTAATAGAATTAACTTGAGGTACCTGAATAAACATTACAATCAATTTATCTGTTCGTCCAGCGAACACTCAGTATTGATCGTCTATCAATTCTCAAAAAGTATATTTTTCATGGCCACACAAAAATAACTCTTCCTTAGCTTGGAGCTTGGATCGAATCATTAAATTGAGTTGATTTATAAGCAGACCAGAATCAACTCGCAAGAATGTACACAAAAGTATTTAGTTATTTAACTAAAATACGAACACATAACTAATCTAAATAAAAACATACACACGAAACACTCATACATGGAAAGGGAAAAGTGAAAATAAAATGAAACCGGAACAGAATAGGGGAAATGCAGTTATGAAAAGAGTCAATTTTGAACATTTGAGATGACCATCAAGTTTTGAATTAAACTTTTTTTACCAAGGGGTTTACCACTTTTACTAAACATAGATTCAGTTAGCTACTGGTACGATACTTGCAATGCCTTGGCTGTTGAGAGAGCACCCGTATGCAGTCGCAGGAGAAAGGCTTGATGGTTCCTTGGGTCGATGGTGTGGAAGTTGCAACCAATTTCTTCCGTGTTGAATGAAGAAATTATGATGAACTGTGGTGTTCATTGACTCTATGGTCGAGGTAGCTGCACATGGCTTGAGGTGTTGAGATCTGCCAGCCTGCAACCTCGTGGTCAGCACAACCAGCAGCAAAGGGAAGAGAGAGTCAGGGGAAAAAGAGAATGAGTAAAAGGCGGGACATGTCTTTTAACTTCTGCTGGAGGTCCCTCCTCTCGAGTCTGGCTTTACTAATGAGAAAGGTGCAATTTCCAAGTGGGAAATGTTCCTTTGTTTGGAAGCTGACTCATTTGCATGATTGGGGCCAGTTTATAATGTGTGCCCCTTTATGCTCTGATTAATATAGCAAGCATACAATGCATGCTATCAGAATTTTATATATACCACTTATATATCAATTTTTCATGATGGTCTATATTATAAAATTCTACAATCTGGAATTGGGGGTAAAATGTACTACACTATCAAATCTATGTATTCAGACAACAGGTGCACAGTTAAAATGGGCAATAAAAGAACAGAATTCTTCACTCAAGGGCGAGGAGTGAGACAGGGCTGCAGTTTGACTCCAACTCTGTTCAACTTCTACATTAATGAGTTAGCAGTGCTACTGGAACAATCTGCAACACCCGGTCTTACTCTAATTAATTCTGAAGTTAAATTTCTTCTCTATGCAGATGATCTGGTGCTGCTCTCAGCTACTGCACAAGGGCTACCAGCAGCACCGGGACCTGCTGGAGAACTACTGTCAGAACTGGGCACTTTCCAGAAAAAAGCCAGATTACAGGACACCAGATACACTCTGGGGAACACTGCAATAGAACACACCCGACACTACGACTACCTCGGTCTAAAAATGTGTGCTTCAGGGGGTTTTGGTCTGGCAGTGAATGCACTTAAAGAGAAAGCTAGAATAGCATTCTATGCTATTAAGGGCAATTTTTACCCAAATTGACATTCCTGTAACAATCTGGTGTAAAATCTTTAATAGTATTATAATGCCTATTGCTCTGTATGGATGTGAGGTTTGGGGTCCACTCTGTCTGGCAGATAACTCGAAATGGGACAAACACCACATAGAATCCCTGCATGCAGAATTCTGTAGAAACATTCTAAGAGTTCAGAGAAGAACACCTACTAATGCATGCCGAGCCGAACTAGGCAGATACCACCTTATTATACATATTGAAAAACGATCCCTCAAATTTTCAAGTTCAAGTTCCCCTAACACACTGCAACATGAAGCCCTTAAAACCCAAGGGCTGAAGCCTAAAACCAGTCCCCTTTGTCAGCTGGCTCTGAAACTCACAAACCCACTAACAACTAACAAACACCACTTTCAGACCAGCACTGCTGAACTAAACCAAATCAGAATAAACCAAATCATAAAAGAAAGCAAAAATTCATATTTGGACCATTGGGAAAATGAAAGTAAAAACCAAAGCAAATTGGAATGTTATCAGGCCCTAAACAGAACATATAATCTGGCAGAATATCTCCACACTGTAAGAGATCCAAAACAGAGATGGATCCAAATACAGACTCAGTGATCACAGTCTGGCCATAGAAAAACGCAGACCCAGACAAACATGGCTTCCAAAGGAAGAACGAGTCTGTGCTCACTGTGACACGGGTGAGGTCGAGACAGAGACACACTTTCTCCTTCACTGTGAGAAATTTACAGAGGTGAGAGAGAAATACCTCCACAAACTCTCAAACCTCATGCCACAGTTTCCCATTTTGGCAGAAACAGATCAGATGCTGGTGTTACTGGGGGAGGACCATCATGCATCAGTTGCAACAAAATTCATTTTTGAGATGCACACCCTCAGAAACCAATCACTGCCTTAACGTACTTAAGTCACAGTACTTTTATTTTCTTATGTTCATAATGTCCTGTTAAATGCTTATTTTATTTTATATTGTATAGTGTATATTGTTATTATAGTTTTTATTTTATTCATTACCTGGCACCTTATTTTAATTCTATCTTTATTGTTATTTGTACTGTTTTATTATTATTATTTGTCTTGTCATTATCTGTTTGTGTATTAATGCTTTGGCAATATTGTATGTAAACATAATCATGCAAATAAAGACCATTTTTTGTGTTGTGAGCCAATTGAACTTAGGTTCATCTTAGTCAGCTCTGAAATGGTACAGCACTCGTTCACCTGTGGCCGAATCACAGCCGTGCTTATGTAGGGCCATACAGCACTCTTGCTCCTGTGATATTGCTTAAATAAATGTAGCTATATAAAAAGAAACGTCCCTTTTTCAGGACACTGTATTTTAAAGATATTTATGTAAAAATTAAAATAACTTTATAGGTCTTTATTGTAAAGGGTTAAACAATGTTTTCCATGCTTGTTCATTTACATTTACATTTATGCATTTGGCAGAAATGCATCCAAAGCGACTTACAGTGCACTTATTACAAGGACAATCCCCCTGGAGCAACCTGGAGTTAAGTGACTTGCTCAAGGACACAATGGTGGTGGCCGTGGGGCTCAAACTAGCGACCTTCTGATTAACAGATATGTGCTTTAGCCCACTACACCACCACCATTCCACACCACCACTTGTTCAATGAACAATTAACAATTAATGAACATGCACCTACAGACGGTAGGCAATTAAGGTCACAGTTATAAAAACTTATTTCACTAAAGAGACCTTTCTATTCACTATGAAAAACATAAAAAGAAAGATGCCCAGGGTCCCTGCTCATCTGTGTGAATGTGACTTAGGCATGCTGCATGGAGGCATGAGGACTGCAAATGTGTCCAGGGCAATACATTTCAATATCCATACTGTGAGAAGACAGCGCTACAGGGAGACAGGAAGGACAGCTGATCGTCCTCGCAGTAGCAGACAACATGTAACAACACCTGCACAGGATCGGTACATCCGAATATCACACATGTGAGACATGTACAGAATGGCAACAACAACTGCCCGAGTTACACCAGGAATGTACAGTCCCACCATCAGACTGTCTGCAATAGGCTGAGAGAAGCTGGCCTGTTGTAAGGCAGGTCCTTATTAGACATCCCCATCAACAATGTTGCCTATGGGCACAAATCAAGGTTTCACTGGACCAGACAGGACTGGCAAAAAAAGTGCTCTTCACTAATGAGTCGTGGTTATGTCTCACCAGGGGTGATGGTCGTACCTGCATTTTTCGTCGAAGGAATGAGTGTTTCACCGAGGCCTGTACTCTGGAGCAGGATCGATTTGGAGGTGGATGGTCCGTCATGGTCTGGGGCGGTGTGTCACAGCATCATCGGACTGAGTTTCCATTGCATGTAATCTCAACACAGTGCGTTACAGGGAAGACATCCTCCTCCCTCATGTGGTATCCTTCCTGCATGCTAATCCTGATATGACCCTCCAGCATGACAATGCCACCAGCCATACTGCTCGATCTGTACATGATTTCCTGTAAGACAGGAATGTCAGGGTTCTGCCATGGCCAGCAAAGAGCCTGGATATCAATCCGGTTGAGCACTTCTGGAACCTGTTGGATCGGAGGGAGAGGGCTAGGGCCATTCCCCCCAGAAATGTCCGGGAACTTGCAAGTGCCTTGGAGGAAGATTGGGGTAACATTTCACAGCAAGTACTGGCAAATCTGGTGCAGTCCATGAGGAGGACATGCACTGCAGTATTTAATGCAGGTGGTGCCCACATCAGATACTGACTGTGACTTTGAATGTTTTATTTATTTATTTATATATGTAATGCTAATAGAGTGTCTCTTTCACTGTATTAAAGTTTGCATTCATAGTAGCACTGTTTTGACTGACTTAGTTGTTCATATTAGAGTAAACTAATGTTACACCAAAATAAATTGTTTTACTGATTAATGATAAATCAGGAAATTAGCCATTTTTGAGGTACACACGTACTTTAGTGTTTCCCATTAATTGGCTAGACTCTGGTGGGCCGCCACAGTCTCATTTGCCCTGCCACAGTCTTAAAATGAACCAAAATTTTTTTACACTTAATCTAAAAATATTTTTGCAATTCTCAGTCTCATAATAACATAAAATAAAAGGCTGTGTTTTGCGCTCTCTCTCGTGCGCCAGTCAGCTCCTCACCCGCTGCTGTAAACACGTGGCCACACACACTAGCAGATATATGCGCTGGAGTATTCCTGGATCCGTCTAACTTTATTTGGTTGAGGAGGTAATCTTTGAGGTAATTAACATTAACTAATATTAAATGTATCCACTGCATTTACGTATACACTACTCCACACACAATTTAACATCATCAGTGTACAGATAATATTATTGCCGAAGTAAATTAACGTTAGCGTTAGTAGGTTAATTGGCATAAACGTTACACTACTTCTGGCTTCACAATCTAGCTATCGGTAACATTAAAAGATAAAAAGCTGAAACTAACATCCCTAGTTTATACCCTGCTTTTCAGAATGAGCATACAAAAACATTTTAAGAGATGTCAAACCCCAGATGAGGAAAAGATATGGTGTCTAAGTTAAATGAGGCCCTGTGAGAGATTAGTTAGCACCACAGACTCAAGCTCTGAGTGAAAATTGTGGGTCGAGTAGTGTAAATCCAGCTAATTTTAGTCAATCACTTTTGGCGAGGTATGCCTTAGCTCTGTTTGTGAACAGCTGTCAATTAAACCCTGCCTGGTGGTGAAGAGCATCATGTAAATGGGGAAGAATTGGGAGCGAGGTTTCTCACAATTCAATTTATTTCAATGTTGTCTACTGCAGCTTTAAGAGCACAAAATTGTTTACAAGAGCACAACACTAGCCTCTTAATTTTGCTCTCAAAGTGCACCAGATGGAAGTATTTAACTTTCAGATGTACAACATTTTCTTATGCTACGTTCACACCGGACGCGAATAGCGCATCAAATTCGCGCCTACCGCGTCTAGTTATACGCTTGACCACTTTGAATCCATTCGCGCGTCAAGAGCGAAATTGACGCGCGTAAAAAACAAAAGTTTGAAGCGAAATTTACGCGCGTGACGCTGCGTCGGAGGCTGAAATCCGATGACGGCCATCTTTTTACAAGATGGCTGATGTTGATCGAGCATTCGTGGAGAGAGTCACCGCTCTGTATTTGCTCTGGAGAGCAGAACAGCGGCGTATGGGTCGTCGTCGCCGTACTTGGGTCCACCAGCGAGGGGCGCGAGACATGCTGGAGAGGAGCCACTGCCAGGTCTGGGTCGGGTTGCGGCCAACAACTCCTCCAGAGAGGCACTCCGGGTGAGGGATGTCTTCATGGCACACTTCTCGGCGGAGGGAGCAGTACCATGGCAGCCGACGGAGTAGCGTTTGATGTCCTCCTCATGACTTCCCCACAACGGCTCTTTTAAGAGCCACCCACAAACCTATAAAGAGCTAAACTATCTAAAAATAGTCCATTATTATTATATTTTGTATTTTTTTTTCCCAGGTTGTCAGCCCCAGTTCCAGGATGTCAGGTCCACAACATGCACATTTATTAAGTTGAGACTTTTTAAAAATGTCAGGTTTTCCATGGTAGTATATCAGGTTAAATTATTTATTTATTTTTGTTTTGACGATAAATGGAGCCAGCCTCCAAAAGTAATTAACCTGTCCTGTGTTTTTTTCCTTATTCAACACTGTCCAGACACTAATGTTGGTTGTCTTTACATTACAATAATAATGAAAGTTTACGTCACTTTACCTCCTGAGTGACAGCAGGCAGCTAGGCTCCTGATTGGTTAACGCGGCGCGAATTGATGCCAAAGTTCAGATTTTTCAACTCGGGCGGCAGACGCGAATTCGTGTCAAACGCGTGAATGCACAAAATGCACCATTCGCGCGTAACGCGCCAGACGCTCAATTCGCGCCATTCGCGCGAACTTGACACGCGAATGAGGCGTATTCACGTCTACCGCGCCGCGCTCTACGCCTCATTCGCGCCGCAGGAATTTTTACGCGCATAACGCGTCTTTGCATTGACTTAACATTGAAATCACTCGCGCCTGACGCGCTATTCGCATCCGGTGTGAACGCAGCATTACGGGGGAGCATGCCCCCGAACCACCTTGAGGATCAGAGGTCCACCCCCCATAGTCTCACAAAATCCTGTGGGAATCACTGTACTTTCATTGTAAGGTGCCAAAGTGCAGAAAAAAAAACAAAGGTAGAGCGTGTTTATTTAAACTAGATGGGGGGGGGGTCACCTAAAGCCACACCCCACTTAAATGGGCTTGGGCTAAGCCTGAACCTCCTCAACTCCTAGAAACACCCCTGGTCCTGTGGTCTTCTGTTGTTTTAGCCCATCTGCCTCAAGGTTCGACATTTTGTGCATTCTGAGATGCTATTCTGCACACAACAATTGTACAGAGTGGTTATCTGAGTTACCATAGCCTTTCTGTCAGCTCGAACCAGTCTGGCGATTCTCTGTTGACCGCTCTCATTAACAAGGCATTTCTGTCCACAACTGCCGCTCACTGGATGTTTTTTGTTTTTTGGCACCATTCTGAGTAAACTCTAGAGGCTGTTGTGTGTGAAAATCCCAGGAGATCAGCAGAAAATACTCAAACCAGCCCATCTGGCACCAACAATCATCCCACAATCCAAATCACATAGATAAAAAATTTTCCCCATTCTGTTGGTAGACATGAACATTAACTGAATGTCCTGACCCTTCTGCATGATTTTATGCATTGGACTGCTGCAACACGATTGGCTGATTAGATAATCGCATGAATAAGTAGGTGTACAGGTGTACCTAATAAAGTGGTCGATGAGTCTACATACACTCACCTAAAGGATTATTAGGAACACCATACTAATACTGTGTTTGACCTCCTTTCGCCTTCAGAACTGCCTTAATTCTACGTGGCATTGATTCAACAAGGTGCTGAAAGCATTCTTTAGAAATGTTGGCCCATATTGATAGGATAGCATCTTGCAGTTGATGGAGATTTGCAGTATGCACATCCAGGGCACGAAGCTCCCGTTCCACCACATCCCAAAGATGCTCTATTGGGTTGAGATCTGGTGACTGTGGGGGCCATCTTAGTACATTGAACTCATTGTCATGTTCAAGAAACCAATTTGAAATTATTCGAGCTTTGTGACATGGTGCATTATCCTGCTGGAAGTAGCCATCAGAGGATGGGTACATGGTGGCCATAAAGGGATGGACATGGTCAGAAACAATGCTCAATTAGGCTGTGGCATTTAAACGATGCCCAATTGGCACTAAGGGGCCTAAAGTGTGCCAAGAAAACATCCCCCACACCATTACACCACCACCACCAGCCTGTAAAGTGGAAACAAGGCATGATGGATCCATGTTCTCATTCTGTTTACGCCAAATTCTGACTCTACCATCTGAATGTCTCAACAGAAATCGAGACTCATCAGACCAGGCAACATTTTTCCAGTCTTAAACTGTCCAATTTTGGTGAGCTCTTGCAAATTGTAGCCTCTTTTTCCTATTTGTAGTGGAGATGAGTGGTACCCGGTGGGGTCTTCTGCTGTTGTAGCCCATCCGCCTCAAGGTTGTGCGTGTTGTGGCTTCACAAATGCTTTGCTGCATACCTCGGTTGTAACGAGTGGTTATTTCAGGCAAAGTTGCTCTTCTATCAGCTTGAATCAGTCGGCCCATTCTCCTCTGACCTCTAGCATCAACAAGGCATTTTCGCCCACGGGACTGCCGCATACTGGATGTTTTTCCATTTTCACACCATTCTTTGTAAACCCTAGAAATGGTTGTGCATGAAAATCCCAGTAACTGAGCAGATTGTTAAATACTCAGACCGGCCCGTCTGGCACCAACAACCATGCCATGCTCAAAATTGCTTAAATCACCTTTCTTTCCCATTCTGACATTCAGTTTGGAGTTCAGGAGATTGTCTTGACCAGGACCACACCCCTAAATGCATTGAAGCAACTGCCATGTGATTGGTTGATTAGATAATTGCATTAATGAGAAATTGAACAGGTGTTCCTAATAATCCTTTAGGTGAGTGTATATACAGTATATACAGATAAGGACAGGCCACAAATTATTATGCAATGTAAATCAAAACTTGAACAAATAAAAAGTACTACCCATTAGACAAACAGATATGTTTGAGTAAATGCTACTCATTTAAATTGCAAGTGTAAAAGTTTGTCTGTAATTTGCTCTTTGTAATGTGTTTTTGCCTGGGGGTGAAAACACATTGTGCAACTGATGGTTCACACAAACTGTCTACAACATCTCCTACAGGACCTGCAGTGGACAGGTTTTGATTCAAAAGGTTTAGATCTTGTAGTATGGACTGGGAGTTGCTGTGACAGTCTGTCTGCAAAGATTTACACAGAGGACAGTATAGGTCAGAACTTTGAGAAGTTTTTATTCTGTACTTCTCTGACAACTCTCTGAGGTGCTATATAAGACAGTGACACCTGTGGTAAGATTGCCCTCAAAAGAACATTGGTAGTGCACCCCTCTGAAGACCATAGAATACACAAGATTTCTTAGGAAATCAGGAAACTCATGACTGGCCGTACGAGTGTATTGCATTTTGGTTTGGCTAAAAACGTTGTTATTACATTTAATCACACAATGGAATACTGCAAACGTTAAATTACGTTTAAGTAAAAAAAAAATTCAATATAAGTAAAATTTTGCCTTTATTGAAATTTATGCAAATGTTTGCTTTTTTTTGAAAAAATTTAAATACCAGAATTTAACAGTGTGGCAGGGCGGAGGCGGGGCCGGGTCGTGATTTTACATACCCGGCCCTTTATCAGGCTAATCAAGCCTCCGAGAGGGATAAAGGCCTACTCCGGACTGTTGTGCGACAGAGAGAGAACGTTTACGGGCAGCTGTCCGACATATGTGTGTGTTTGTGTCTTTTGGTTTTAGTTCTTTATTAAAAATATTATTTATATTAACAAGCCAGTTCTCCTTTACCTTAATCCCTTTACAAACAGATAATAACCTAATTGAAGTTTGAAAAATTTACGTTTTCCTACCAATCGCATCAATAAGAGTGCCAAAATTAAAATGAGTATTAAAAACAATTGCTGGAGTACTTTATCCACCTAGTTAATACAAATATCCATAGATTATTTTAATGTAAACATCCTTATCAAACGAGAGTGCTTCCAAAACTTTGATTCACTCTTCTATAAGGGAAGTTCATCTCAGTACATACTCGGATCATTTTGACCTGCATCTCACACCTGAGCCAGAGACAAATGTTGATTGCATAGCTTTGTGTGTCAGATCTCAGTATGTGTGCATTTGCATGATCAAACAAAGGAAGAGAGAACCTCAGTGCCAAGAGACAAGATGTGAGAGGTTTGATCTTCCTCACCTGTCTGCTTCACAGATTCCCAGCCTAAAGATTTGAATGACACAAACTCAAGTGAGGAATGAGGAATTACATTCTCACAGTGCAAAATCTGTTCCCTTTGATCATTGGTATTGTATATAGACCTGGGAACATGGTTTTTGCTTGGTATTAGAGTGCAGCATGTGTGGGTCAGTTACCCTTTTTTCCATTGAAAGGGTGCTGTTGCCCAATCTGATTTTGCAAGTTTTCACAGAAGAAAATGTCATTCTGGCCCGCTCGAATGTCTGTGCCCACTATCTAATGTTGTCAAATAACAACAACTCAGTCTAGCTGGAATGTGCCATGAGAAATGGACATGAGTGAGCAAATTGGGTGTGAACTGTTGCTGTTATTCGTTCTCCATTACTGTAATGTTACTGTGATATTTCTGTGCTACACGAAAACACTTTAGGCTACTTTCACAATACACAACCCATAATTTAAATTCATTTAAACAAAATTTTCTCAGTTCAAGAGACACTGTGCTGTCAGTATAGGGTTAAACTTTCGATGCACAGAGTCACGTGACAAAACAATATGGCAATGACCGCATAGTTTGTTATTGGGTGAAGCGCTAACAAACCTACGTCTGGTAAGAAACCTAATTAAGTTTTTACATTAAACCCTGTTTGAGTAAAAAGATCAGAGTTTTTAGTTTCATCCAATATGCCATTTTTAAAATTTTAGCAATTCATCGTGAAACACCACACTGCTAAACACAATGTACAATAATGCGTACTTTAGTGCAGTTTTTCCTTAGAAATCCTATATTAACTGTGCAGTATCACATTGAGACTCTATGGCTTCATCCAAAAGCTGAAACATTTTGCTTGCAGAGGCTTTATATGGAGTTAGGTTCTGAGACCAGTGCAGAGAGACACCATACTGGAGTTTAAGTCATTCACTAAATAGGGAGCAAGGGACCATCCTATAGCTCGCTATCCAGCCAAGTGCACTCACTCCTAATATCCGACCAAATGTTCAGTTTCAGGCTTCAGAAGATGTTTGGACCACTCAACATGTTTGGAAGACATGTGGCAATGGTAATCAGTACATAGATTCAGAATTTATAATGAATAATTTTATATTAACATGGTTGGCAGTGATTTGATAATGCTGGTCATTACCTTGTATCAGAATCAATTATGATAATTTCTGATATAATATCTGTATCGTCTCAAAAATATGAATAACCAACACTCCTGGAAATATAAACAACTAGATTTAAAATATCTGACATTCTATAGCTTGGTATTATTTAAAATTTCACAACATAGTCCCACAGTCCACATATGTTGCCAAAAAAAATTTAGCTCTAGAATTTTTTTTTTGTTTGCATGTTTATTAGATGCTACAAGTTACAAAAAGGGACATGGAAAATGCACACAGCAGTCACACACACATGTCTCAGGAGGTCAAACTGTAGTTTGTCAAACTAAGCTACTCATAATTTTAAGTAGTTTAACTATATTCAAGTTAACATTTTGCAAGCAAGTTGTGAAGTGAGTTGTTTTCAGTGTACAGGCAGTATAACAGTAGGAATGCATATTTTATAAACTGTACCCCCAAACCCCCAACATGCTTCCGGTTGCAAACAAAGGGCGTTAAACACACTGAAGCCAATACAGACATGTCTGATAGGAGTTGGCGATTGTTAGTGAGTCAGCATAATGTGGCAGATCCTACGGTACTGGAAGTATCGGAAACAACAACATCCCGACCTCTCGTGTGATCATGTTGGTATAAATGAATGTCTATAGGCAGAATACAGACAAAAGAATGATGATGAGAGGCATATCTTACTTTGTGCAGATGTGTGAATGGATTTTGATGGCACATGAGTGAAAAAGCATATCAAACAACAGAGTAAATGGGCACTTAAAGAGTATTTGAGTAGATTAATTAGTGTACAAATGTAATACAAACAAAATAACAACAAACAAAATTGCTGATGAGCTGTTACTAACCACCTAAACAAACACCTTCATTTAGGCCAGATTTTGTTAGAAGTGACGTTCACACTTGTTCGTTCTTCAATTTTGTATGAAGTATCCAGTGCCTTAAGGCGTTCTTTTGTTCAATCTGTGACACACAATCAACTACACACAGAAACCTTACAGAACAAAATTTCAGCAATTGGTCTAGCAGTGCATGAATCTATAAAAAAATGCCAGTGCAACCCCTAAATCATATTCTCGCCTTTGTGAAAGATGTCATTGTCTTCACATGAATTTTCTTTTTCTCTCTTTGCTGTGGGAGAGCTTTACCATGACGGTAGGACAGGGTTGTGTTGAGTGCTGCAACAATAAGAGAAGTGGATGTGCTACAAAATAATGCTTTGTGTGGGCGGTGGGATGCAATTACCCAGAGTGCATCTCTCATCTAAATGTGTATCTACCTTGATAATTATGTGCTTAGGTAAGGCTTTATTGCATCTTAAGGCTGCACTACGTAACTTTGTGCTCTCTAGCGACACCTGTGGTCATAACATGCTATTTTCATGTTGCTATTCTGTTATACGATTAAACATTTTAAACGGAAATATGACTTGCTTTGATTAATTTAAACAACAGTCTTATTTACATATTTGAATGAATTTTACACTTCAATAGCTTTTCTGTCACTGCACTCAAAGCTCTTTAAAAAGAGAACAGGGGACTCTCCGCAACCACCACCAGTATATCTTAATATGATTATTCAAGTGTTTTATATACTATTAATATTTGAATTGTACTATAAAAGTTCAGTGGAAGAATTAATTATTTTTATACTATATTTTCCTGCCTCAGTTACTACAATAGCATGTCTTTGCACTGTAATAACACTGTAAACTAAAAACTTAGGACAAGGATTCAATAATAATGGGGATAAAATTTACTTTATTAAATGTAAAAATAATATGCTTAAATGTCAAAACATTTTAAAACTCAATTTCAGAAGTCAACCATATTAAACATGTCACAGTAATTTCACCGGACAACGTATATCGGTGGTAACACTTTATTTTGATGGTCCCAAGTAGATATTTAACTGACTATAAGTGACTTATAAACTGGCTTGCTATAGCTGGTAAACAGTGTTTCAACAACCATTCAGTAGCCTTTCAGTAGCCTGTGTGTGTATATGTGTATATATATATATTAATGACCTTCTTACATTATTGTTGAGAACATCAGTTCATTGTCAATTGTCCTCGTGTTCCGTCGCTGGACACCAATTCCTAGTAAACTACCCTTTGCCTTTGAAGGAACGCAATGTGATGGTTTTACATAGTAACAAGTATTTTTTAACAATGCTATCAGAGTGAATATCAAGTACAACAGCATTGCTATAACACAGAATGCCATCTTGATCGTTTTAGTTGGATAGATCACATGACTGCGTCACATGGCAACAAATACATCACAATTTTCATATATATCTGTTTTCACAGTCCACACTAAAACAGCGGTTTAAAATTTATCCACTTTGGAGTGCGTTTTCAAAAAGCTCAGTTTTCATGGAGAAAAAAGCAGTCTCAGTATGGACAAAAGGCAAAAACAGAGAGAAAAAGATGCGTTTTCAAACGAAAACGTATTAGTGTGGACAAGGCCTGAAAGTATACTGAATGTTTGTTGAAACACTGTTTAATAGCAAGTCAGTCGATAAGCTGTTATTTTGCAGCTTTTATACAGGCTATTGATAGTCTACTGAATATTTGTTGAAACACTGTTTACTAGCTATAGCAAGCCAGATGATAAGTCACTTAGTCAGTTAAATAGTCACTTATAGTGTTTTTTAGCCCAGATTCCGCATTAATTTATCCCCACAAAACATCACCTTGAACTAAAACTGCTTACCAGTCCTCTTGTGCCTGTATACAAATTAGAACAGACCATAGAGGTCATTTATAAAATAATGCATTCTTGTCCAGAAATTAACATTTAGCCTTTATGTTTCCCTGAACTTGTCGCCCTCCATACTCTTTCCCCACATTGGGCCAATCATCTGAAATCATGTCATTATTACAGAGATAATTATTTTAATGGCCAAATGACTCAGCATGCCCACAGCAGCAGAGAGCCAGATCACGCAAACTTTTGAAATGGTCCATTATTATGGCAGCAACATAATAAAATCGTAATATATACAATTTTAATATAGAAACTATATACACTTATACTGTATATAGGGTTTGTATGACTACTCGTTTATATGGGTCAACTAGTCCAAAAAAAGTGTCCGGGGCAATGTCTACCTTATTTTAAAGGTTTAATTTCCCCCACGACTTAAAAAACATAAAACAAACACTGACGAATGATTCCAAATGATGTCCGTAATTTTGATAAATAAAACATAGGTGCTGATCCCGCAAGAACCCGTGGGAATGGCTGAGCACCCACGGAAAAGCACAGGATTTTTCCCATTCATTTACTCTATAGGCATTTAAAAAAAAAATTTGGAATATTTCTCAGCCTTGACCCAAGCCAGAAAGCTCTATTATTGATTAACAACATTAAAACTTTTGATTTGAAGCAAATAATTTTTTTAATAAAAAAAAAAAGCAAAAAAAAGCAATTGGGAATTGGGAATTTCTCTGATTGGTGGATCTCACTTACAGATTGCGGTTCCGGTGGGAGATCTAGACCCAGGGGAATTATTCTTTGGATTTTACGAGACACAACTGCAGATTGAGCTCTTGAATAATGTATTCTTCAAGTACACCTCATCATGGAGAATTTCTTTTTTTAATTCAGATTAGTTCTTCTTGATTAGTTTAATTGCTTTTCACAAGAATTTTGGCTTGTGCCGAATGTGAAAGTGTACACTGTAAATGTCTGCAACACGGTTCCCTCATAGCAGTTCACAGCTTTGAAAATGTTATTTTCACTTTAGTGTAATTCCAAACATTTTTACAAATAATAACTGTTATTTGAACACATGAGTTTTATCACACCCTGAGAAACAGTTGACATATGGCTTTTGTCTTTAATTGCAATCTTTAAAATCACTTGATTTAGGTCATACTGCATAGACCACATTTTATACACCACATTAATATAAACTAGTTATTATAAAAATTAGTAGTGTTACGCTTGAGGCTAAAAGGCTCCTGCTTTGTGGCGCTAGAACTTAGCAAAATTGAGTATGCCTGTTCTAAACTTCGGGAATGTGCCATGAGAAATGGACATGAGTGAGCGATTGGGATGTGAACTGCTACTACAGTTATGCGTTCTCTATTACTGAAATGTTACTCTGATATTACTGATACCACACTGTTAAGTCTCGGTCAGTAGCCAAGATTGAGAACCAAGGCCATCAGCCTTATTGCTTCCATTTGGTTTTCATACACATAGCGTTATTGAAAAAGATAAACATATTCAAACCCATGTTTAATCCCTAAGTGTAAAATCATCTACTGATGTTGGCATCATCAACACATGCTAACACCTTGACACTCCTCCATGTGTTTATTATCAGATTGCCTGCCAGCTCCGGAACACATTATATGATCTTTGATTGCTGCTCCTACGAATCAGGAACATATCCAGGCTGCATATATCCACAGTCACCCATCTACATAAATGTATCTTAACCTAGAGGTGAGAAAACACCCGGTGAGATCATTAGTGCACTTCCAGCAGTACTCATCAGCTGTTATCAAGAAGTTTCCTGCCAAGGAAAAACACATTCATGTTCAGTGTCAAGGACAGATTTAGGGAACATGATGGTATCCTACTGCGATCTGGCTATTTGGGAATTATACTCAACAGTGTGTTGTAAGCCAAATTAATTCTCTTCTCAAGGAAAACAGAAGTACATTTTGCCAGTAGAATGTCAGGTTTTTTATTACACATTTTCTCTGTGCAGTACCTGTGAAAGACCTTCACATTGTTTAGGGATTAGGTTGAAACTACAGTAGGTTGGGTTATGATGATAGTACTTGAACATGCTGATACAAAAATATTACATGGATATGTGTCACGAACCCCGCTCCCTCGCTCCGCCCCCTTGAGCTCGTACGCTCGTTTTCCTCCCTCGGGCTTCCACGCCCGTTTTGCTCGTTCGAGCTTTCACGCTAGTTTTTGCTCATACGAGCTCACATGCTCGTAGACTATATCCCCCCCCCGGGCACTCATGCACTCCGCGAGCGTACTCGCTCGCTTCCTGCTCTCATCCAGAACATTATGACCACCTGCACTCGTCCCAATCACCACGTCATTGTTTACACCTGCACTCGCGTCATCTGCACTCCTGTTCATTGTTTACACCTGCACTCGTCACTATATATTCCACACGCATTCGTTTCTCCAGTGTTGGTTATTGTGTTTAGTTTCCCGTATCTTTGCCCCCCCCGCTAGTCTCGTCTAGTTCTGACCTCCTCTTGTTTACCTCTTAGCTTGCCAGCTCCTCTTGTTCCCCTGTCTTTTGCTTCCTCTAGTCCCCTCTAGTTTGCATATTGATTCCCGGCTTCGACCTCCCCACTCTCGTTGACCACTCTCTCCCGGATTTCCCCCTTTACTCGACTTTGTTTCCCCGGCTTTTGACCCTACGCTACCCTGACCATTCTCCCTCTGGATTTTCCGTGCTGTACTTTTGTTTGCCTGCAAATAAACGCAGTTTTGACATACATTGTGACTGTCTCATCTTGTGTGTGTGTGTGTGCGGGTTACAATATGTAATAGATTGTACAATGTAGTCTGCTGCTGTGCCATACCACTGCTGCAATCACTCATGTTTCATGTAATAAAAATCAATCATAATAACTCTTTATTATTTATTATATAAAATATTATTATTATTTATTTATAGCAAGATTAAAGGTGCTATATATTTAGTTTTATATCATCCTGTGGAGTTTTCTGCACACCTCAGCTTTATGAGTATGCACAGAATACAGGTCCACCCTATTTCACCAAGTTCCACCCACTTGGAGATTTCTCACCTAGCCACTGAAGCACTTTCATTTATGACAAAGTTTTTTTTAATGATTTTCAAGGGCAGACCACAGTTGTTTCTCAACGTCTTATGGTTTAAAACACCAGCTGTCTGCATTTTTACTGTAGTTACAAAATTGATTTTCAGAGGCAACCATGTTCCTAAATGGCTGGGAGATGATGGAATACCAACTAACACTAACATGCTACATGCTTCTCCATGGCTCCAGAATTGATGTAACTCAAAAACCTGCAGTCCAATTACTGTCGCATGGGCTGTTCTCAAGATGGATGTCCCCACAGTGGGCCATCTCTCTCTCTCTCTCTCTCTCTCTCTCTCTCTCTCTCTCTCTCTCTCTCTCTCTCTCTCTCTCTCTCTCTCTCTCGCTCCACAGCTAAAGAGAGGAAGGTCGATTTCATTGAGTTGTAATGTGACAGACAGGCAGCTGTGCAAGCCTTTTAAGAGCCCTTAAGACGTGAGGGCACAGGCAAAGAGGACAGCACCCAAGAGCATAATATCGTAGCCTGAGAACCAAAGGCTAACTTATTGTCCCATTAACACTGCCTGTTAGCCAGCATCCTTGACATCTCGATGTACAAGTTGGCCTATCATAAGGCACTCCTACATCTGACTGCATTAGCCTCACCCCAAAGGGACAGACAGAACCAAAACTGTGCTGATGGCAAACGGTCTTCTATTATTAGCCATCAATTATACTAAGGCCATAAGACTTTAAGAATCCCTGGGCTGATTCATGTACCAGCCCTTATCCATAGACTGAGTGGCGAGGCAGTGTGTGTCAATTTTTTCCACAGCCCCAAGAGAATAGCCTCTGTCACCTCCTCAGTTTTCTTGCTAGCTGCTTGGCAGCTATCTCATTCACAGATAAAGGCCTGAGAGACGTAACCTCAGTCTATAGTGGTGGCTAAAGGTCATCTCATTGTGGAACACTGGTGACCCTATACAGGCACAAAGGAAGGCCATCAAGGCAACTGGGCAATTTATTCACTGGACATTTAAAAGCAGAATCAGTGCAAATTGTAGTGATATTTGGCAAGCTGCTCTGAATATCTCTTATGTATGGAACTCTTTCTTTCATTCCAACTATCCAAAGAATGAAAACAAACAAAACATTTTGCAGAACATAACCGAAAACAGTAACAAAATCTCCATCAAATGTTCTGGAGCGAAAACTAAATTTTTCCGGTTAATTTTGTTCCGATAATGTTTTCATGAAGCCTAAATGGTTTATCACAGTACATTTTCGGAATTTCACCACTTACTGTTGCCCAGAAAATTAGGCTTATCCATTTTTAGTTAGATAAGCATGTGCTATGATTCTGAAGGAAACTTCTGAAACACACATTTCTTTGCCTTTATGCATATTGTGGATGTTGGCTTCTGTGACATGCTGAAGACCTTTTAGATAACAATATATAATATCTATATGTACATGTGTAACCTTGACAACCTGGCTCTTAAAAATGTCGACCAAATTGACTACGCCACCCCCACTTTTCTGGGATGGGGGACCCAAATAATGATATTATATAACAAATGGTTCAAATGACTGAACTGGAAGCCAGAGTACAAAAGTTGATAATTTATTAACTATGACAGATACGATCCTTCTCCACAGATATGATGGTTGAGATAATAACCTGAGTGGTAGCAATGTTATTTAGAAGGGATTTCAAAAATGTAAAAATATAGAACAAACCAAAATCCCACAATTAAACTCAATTTAAGAAAACATTAAGCAACAAAACAAACCAAAATGAAAACAATGCTCCAAACAAATCAGAGTTGGTTCATTAAAGAAATACAAGTAATTAAAGAAAAAACAAATAGTGAATCTAGAATTCAAATTGATTGAGCTGACAAATTATAATTTAAATTGTATTATATAAGAGAAAACAATGATAGACATGACCTAAAAATAAAACAAATCAAACTAGAATCATAAACTCGAGAACACACCACATGGGAGGAAGGAAAAATCCAAACCAGACAAAAATCAAAACCAAATCAAACCATAGGTAAAACACGCAAACCAATAAGACCTCCCATACAGTAGTACACCAATCAATAAGACAGAAAGATTTCACACAATTAATACCACAAAGAACACAAAAAGGATGGCATGACAATCAAATTAACGAAAGGTAAACAAAACACAAACTTATCTCAAATTTTCAGTGGGAAAAGTAACGATGGCCACTACCCAAAGGAGGTTTTGAAACCTATAATTAAAACCAATTCACATCAATACGCTATGGTTCACATGGTTGACTGAGACATAACAGTCTCACTGAAAGGCAAAAGTGGGTCGTAACGCAGTCTGTTCCGTACAAACGTCCGCAACTGCTGGCAATCGTAACTCGGCCGAGTATAGACACAAGTGATCATCCAGCGGCCGAACCCAACCACAGAGTTGCGCGCAAACGCCGTTCTCAGTTCAACAGGTCATCAGCACAGGAAAAGTTCTAAAACACATTTGCACATAACCGAACCCAAACGCAGAGTGGCACACACACTGTGTTCCCAGATCAACAGATCAACAGATCATCAGCGCAGAAATAAACACTGAATTGTCAGGCACAGCAGTAACACACAAGCAGTTCTTCCAACGCGCCAGTATAGGAGAAACCACACACACACCCACGTTCATCGAGCGGAGAATGAGAACAAAACTGTTTCATTGACACCCACGAGACTTTAAACGTGGCCGGCCCTATCACATCACATACCCACTTAAAGGCATAGCATACTTATTCTGGTTACACATGCACTGTTAATACAGATATAAGGAAAATTATCGAGGTAAAAAGAACATTTCTCAGTTGATTCCAAGTCTTCAATGAATTTTTTGTTAGATATGATGCATTACTATAGATTTGATGTGCTGGGTTCTGACAAGAAGCAGATCTGTAATTAAAACATATACTTAAAATAAAATTATTTGGCCCACATAAGATGCCGTTGATGCCAAACATGGCCAAGCAGTGTGTGCATGCATGCAAGAGAGAGAGATTTTGGCTATTAGTGTAACGTTACTGAGCTGACTGAAGACAGAGGAGCAGACGAAGACAATGAAGTGTGAGAACCCAAGTGCAGTTTATTTTCATGAAGAGTGATATATCCAAAAACGTGAATCCAAAACAAAACATACATAAATGACTTGACTTGACTTGACTTGACTTGACTTGACTTGATTGATTGATTGATTGAAACAACGTTACATTAACACAATACTTGACCACCGACAATGGCAAACATGAGGGCTTAAATACATGAAAATGGTTAACTACAAGACAGAGACAACCAATGACAAGATATTGCCCACTCTTAGCACAGAGTTTTCTCATTTAAATAAACTTTGTCCTAATCAGTATCCAATTGGAAAAGAGGCAGCGGAATGCCGGAACCAGAACGTTTAAATATGGTTTCTTCTCAGAGCGAATTTAAATGAAAAACATTTTGTTTTTAGTCCCTGTGCTGTATTTCCTTTTCAATTGACACAGAGTCTAAAAACAAACGCATCACCCCTGAACGAGTCGCTGAAAAAAAACAAAAGAGACATGGCGCAACAGTCAAAGATGTCCATCTAGCGCATGCTTACATTGAAAAATTTGGATGCGTTCAGAGTGAACAGCTCCTTAGGTGACAGTCTTTGGCGGTTGTGTCTTGACAATGTCTTGTCTCCATGCATAATTATTAAGTATGTACAGTATATACAACTGTTTTGAATCATATATACTATGGTACCACTGGTATTATGAAGCTCGAGTCCATATACTGGCACTGATAAAGGCTTATGTGCAACACAATGTTAACATAGAACTGTCTGTTGAAGCATTTCTTTTCTCATTTTATTTTTACTTAAGATTTGAGAATATTAAAATGAATTATTTATCTATCTATCTATCTGTACACACAACTGCAGTACCCTGGTCATTTGAAAGATGTCCAGTGAAAAAAAAAAAAGAAGAAGAGAGGGGGAAACAAAGTGAGAAATAATACTGAAAGAATAACAGGGGAAAAAATGGTGATAAGCAGGAGGATGTTTAGAAGAGGGAGAGATAAAGAAAAGACAGGAGAGAGATCAGATGTTGGATCTAGCAGTGGACACATGCTGAGACAAAGAGAGAGAGAGAGAGAGAGAATGGATCCATACTGCCCAGATCAAATGATGCCGATTTGAGACAAGTGGAACTGAAGTGGAGATAAAATGACAACACAGGCTTTCTCTAACGACCTTGGGCATGTAAGCCAGGCCATGAGTAGGTCAAAAGTAAGCCAGGCTTGGGTAAAACTTGAGAACTATTAGAAAAACTAAAATGGGCTTACTTTTTAAATCTCTAATTATTGAGAATTGTATATTTCCTTTTGCATGGCACTACGAATCACACTACGCATAAAGATGCATGCCCACATTTTGTCTGTTGTCATATCTCAACAGAAAGCTGCATTGAGGATCAGACCTTTTGCCATCAGTCAAAGGTCTGGTTTTGTGGGACCGATTTCAGGGTGACAATTCCAATGCCTGCCAATTTTGCACAGGAGCTCCAGAACTACACTCCTTTTCTTTTCATTCTCAGTCCATCCCTCTCCTCCCTGTTCTTGTTTTTCTATTCTCTTTAGTGAGTTACCCTTTTATGGCTTCCCCTTAAAACCCTCCACATCCAGACCAACCAGATGCTCTCTGGACGAAACAAATGCAACAAATCGATTTTAAACTAAACGATCAGCCTAGAAATCCACTCAGATGGATCGGCTGAGATTAACTAACTAGTTAATTGTTGGGAACTGCTCTTTTCACGCTGCAGAGTAAATCTAGGTTTTAACCATTCCAAGCATCAACAATTACACAAAACCCATTGTTTTTTATTAGTGCTAATATGGCAGATTTGTCTCAAGGAACCAATCTGCTTGACACATGAAAAGCAGATTTTTTAGCAGAAAAAGTGGCGCTGACAGGTATCATTCCCAAGCCTCATGCAGTGTGTAATTAGAGATTGCACTAATGGCCGTCTAATGGATAAACACCTTGGAATTTTGGGCTTGGAACATGAGGCACACTATGTCCTGGAGAGCAAGCTAAACATAAAGTAAATATTATTATCCATGGAGATCTGACAGCATTATTCAGTACACAATCATTCTTTGCCCTTTTAGTAAAAGTAATCTCCTTAAAATAATGGACAACACTTCTGAATACCAAAGGGTATGCTGAATGATAAAGGTCACTGACAGCCATGAAAGCTGTTCTATGAATGAACAGGTGCACTCATTTAACTGTTAGTTTCAGTTAAGTTTCTGACCTTTTTAAAAAACACCTCATCTGCAGCTTTTCCCTCTTCTTACTCAGAAGCATGCCGAAATCTTGGAAGGAATTCAACAGTTCTTTTTATTACCATGTTATTGTTCCCCACATAACGTGTTCCTGGGAAAAAACATGGTACTCAATATGGGCAATTAAATATCACACTTTTTAATAGCACACCTCCAAGAAATTATTTTCTGTAAATTGGATCCAAAAGCAGGGCTTTTGATAACTTGCCTTTACCCATATGAATGGTCAAAAGATTGATTATTTTTTAACAATATGTACTGAAAAGTACAGCAAATTTCAGGCATAACATGGAATAGTTACCACTGTATATAAAACCAAATTCACTCACAAAAATTAAACGTGGCTGCTGTTGGTCCAAAGAATGTAAATAAAAAAAGTTTCGACAAAATACTGCAGTCATGTATGTACATTCAACAATCATCCATGTGATCATATAATCAGCCAATAATGTGGCAGCAGAGCAGTGCATAAAATCATGCAGATATAGGCCAGGAGCTTCAGTCAATGTTCACATCAACTATCAGATTGAGGAAAAATCTGATCTCAGTGATTTGGACCGTAGCATGATTGTTGGTGCCAGATGGGCTGGTTTAAATATTTCTGTTACTGCTGATCTCCAGGGATTTTCACACACAACAGTCTAGAATTTACACTTAATGGTACCAAAAACAAAAAACATACTGTGAGTGGCAGTTCTGTGGATGGAAATGCCGTTTTGATGAGAGAGGTCAATGGCCAGACTGGTTTGAACTGACAAAGTCTAAGTTCCCCCAGACCATAAGGATTTACCTAAGGCAAGCTTTTCTGATGACCCAGAATTGTTTTACTTTACATCTATATCAGTTGAGTGACACATTCAAAGTCATAGTGTGAATATATAAGATAATATTTCTAAATAGCAGGATTTAAACAAAAATACAGCCATGTCATAATTATTCAACCTCTATTGCATGTAGCTGTTCCTTAAATGTGTAAGGCTACACACGTAATTGTTTTAAAACAAAATGAAGTCATCAATCTGCAGTGGCACTTATTTTTATTTTTTTCATTTAAGTTTAGCGTTGTAAGCAAAAATTTATTTCTATGCAAAAATGCAATTAAAAATAAGCTGTCTCAAAGCTAATAGAGGAGATTATTTCATTACACAAGAAAGGTCATGGCTAAAAGTACATTTCAAGGGCACTTCAAGTTGGCAGCACCATTCATACATTTTTTAAATATGGTACAACAGCAACCTTGGGGTGTGGAAGAAAGCAAATCTTCACCAAGGGAAATGTTTACTCCAGTTGACTGAATATTCAATAAGTAATTAGGAAAGCCCTGTAGAGTCCTGGAAGAAGGTTTTCTAGATGTATGACACTAAACTGAAAATGCAGTCAGGTATCAGGCAATTTTGGCATGAAAAATGTGATGCCATCAGTGTGTAAATTGAAGCTCAGTGATCACTGGACTTTCTAGCAAGACAATAACACCAAGGATACATCCAAATTGTCTAAAATCTGATTCAGGGATGGGTCGTGGAATGTCCTTAAATGGCCCTTTCTGTCCATCATTAAAATCCCATTGCAAACCTTTGTTGGGATTTCAAGGAAGCAGTGGCAGCACAAAAACCAAAGAATGTCAATGAGCTGGAAGCTTTTGCTCATCAGAAATGTGTAAAAATTCTACACATCAGTCCGAAGCCTGAAAACACTTACCTGAAACATTTATTTGCTGTTATTAAGGATAAAGGATTTTCCACAAATGATTGACTTTGCAGGTTGAATATTATTTTTGACATGACATTTGTGGAGAGAATTAGTTGTTTTTTTATTTAAAAATTTGGGTGAACTGAACATTTTGTTCTCATAATCACTCAAATTTTTTATTAAAAACTTACTTTGACTGTTTACTGACGTTTTAATTGATGTGATTTAATTCCTATAACCAGAATATATTGCTGGTCAGGGTGGTTGAATAATTTTGATTGCAACTGTTTGTATGTATATATATTAGGGCTGGGATAAACGATTATTTTTTAAACGATTAATCTAGCGATTTATTTTTTCGATGCATCGATTAATCTAACGTTTCAATTTTTTTTTTTTCAGTCAGATTCGATTTCGATTCAATTAATCGACTTGTGATAACACCGGTAATACCGGTTTCATCGGGGGTGGGGGTGTATAAAATGTAAAAAAAAAACATTTGCCGGGAGTTTGATTGACTGGCGATCTGATCAATCAATCATAATACGCCATTTTTGTCCGACAAAGTAGTCAGGAGAGAGAAGATTAACGTCGTTGGATTTGAATTTGAATAATGGATTGTAGGCTACTATACTGACATCTTTCCGTGGTTAAAACAACAGTCCTTCTGATGTAGGCTACATTCATGTTTAGCCTATTTGATGCTATAAATTAACCAAGGAAAAGATGATCAGTTCACGAGCAGCTTTAACTGAGGCAATCTGTCACGACACATTAAAGAGCCACAAAATAGTAGGCCTATTTATGGTTTAATTTTCTTTGAATGACCAAATTTGAAAGTTGAGACTTTATTAAATGTTACCTGCTTGGTCCTGTCTGTCAGCGCGTTGTCAGTGTCCTCTATGTAGATGGCGCCGCCATCTTTGTTTTGGGTCCGACGAATCGACGCGCATATTTTGCGTCGACGTATCGCGTTGTCCCAGCCCTAATATATATATATATATAATCCAACATTGCATTTTTTTTTAAGAGTGTCTTCATTACCATGCACTAAACATTTGCACAGCATTCTGTTGTGATTGTGTTGTGGCAAACTCTTCTCCCTAAACAAGGTGAGCAGTCTGATATTGGCCAGCTGTCATCAAACAGCTAAACTTGCTGTTTTAACAAGCTTCTCCTCAAGAAAATGTCCCCATTACATTTCGATATACATACATTTAGAGTAGAAACAAACTATAAAACATCAATGACATGATTTAATGCAGCAGATGGCAGAATTGTTTTTTGTTTTTCGGGGCGGAAATATTTTTTACAGTAAAATGCATCCAAGGCACATAAACAAATTCCAATTTTCTGATTATGGACAGGGACTACACTGCCAGCCAAAAGTTTGGACACACTTAACTGAAATTGTTTCTCATGAAATATATTGGATCTAAAGGATTGTCCTTAAATGCATGACATTTTAGACAAATATAAACTGTCTGTATGTGAATTTCATTACAAAAATACAGTTTTAATAAAATAAAAAAATGTATGGATGATGGAGCGGATAGTGAAGGGAATGCCGCCAACAAGTGCCCAGCACACATGGACTTCAATATGGTTAAAAAAAAACAAATCATCCTGGAACAATCATGACTCAAAATGAGGATGCTGACTGTGGCAGCGGGGGAGTGGTCAAGCGCCCGTCCGGGAGAGGAAAGCGGTAAGGGCGCTTACACCTGAGCTAAATTATGCCTAACACCTGTCTCTAATTCCAGTGAGCACAAGGAGAGCGGCATAAAAACAGACACAGAGCCTCCAGTAAAAAGAGACCCCGACAAGCCAACTCAGTGCGCTTGTATTGTATTGTGTTGTATTGTATTGTGTTGAGCTATTGTAAGAAAGACGGCAATTAAAGCCTTACCTTTGGTTGAAGACTCGTTTCATGTCCTCCTTCCCGTAAGGGTCGTTACACTGGTGCCGAAACCCGGGAATTTAAAAAAAATTAAAAAATTAAAAAAATTCCAAGCATGGAGAAAGGTCGCCCCATAGAGTCCTCCCAGCTGGCGGAGGTCCTCCAGTCCCTCGCGACGCTACATCAAAGCCACCAGCAATCCCTGCTTGAGCTCCGGCAGGACCAAGATCGCCGGTTTTTTGAAGTCATGCGGGCTCAGGCAGAGGACCGGCATGCCATCCGGAGCCTCCTCAGCCAGGAGACCGCATCGGCCACAACCGCGACCCCGGACACCCGCGCTACGCTGCCCCCACCCACGTTACAGAAGATGGGGGCAGCAGATGATCCTGAGGCCTTCCTCGATTTGTTCGAGCGCACGGCAGAAATCTGGGGCTGGCCACTCGAACAGTGGGCAGCCCGCCTAATCCCCCTCCTGTCCGGGGAAGCTCAACTTTCGGCACCAGTGTAACGACCCTTACGGGAAGGAGGACATGAAACGAGTCTTCAACCAAAGGTAAGGCTTTAATTGCAGTCTTTCTTACAATAGCTCATAAACACAATACAATACAAGCGCACTGAGTTGGCTTGTCGGGGTCTCTTTTTACTGGAGGCTCTGTGTCTGTTTTTATGCCGCTCTCCTCGTGCTCACTGGAATTAGAGACAGGTGTTAGGCATAATTTAGCTCAGGTGTAAGCGCCCTTACCGCTTTCCTCTCCCGGACGAGCGCTTGACCACGCCCCCGCTGCCACACTGACATTTTGCTATATTGCTGGGCTGAAGAAAGGAGCTGGCCGACGTCTAGAATGCAGTCTTTGCCACTGAGCCTGGAGGACACTCAGTCACTTCCAAAAACATTACCAAAAGAGTTATCTGGCTTTTCCCAAAAAATACATTTTTAAGATACCAAACATCACATCTTCACACAAAAATCACAAATGTTATTATTTGCTGGCATATTCCCAAAGCTCCTTTTAATAACATCACATGGCCATAAAGAAAAGTATTATTAGCTTAAAATAAGCTGATTGTGAGGCTGAGCTCTACATGAGTTAAAGGGATAGTTTATCCCAAAATTTAAATGATCATTTACTCATCCTCATGCCATGAATTTCTTGTGTTCTGCATATACCTTTCTTATATATCTCAGCTCTGTAGGTCCATATAATGTAAGTGAATGGTGACCAGAACCATTCTCATCTTAAAATCACAAAGGCAGAATAAAAGCAATCCATAAAACTCCTGTTAAGTCCATATCTTCAGAAGTGATATGATCCGTGTGGGTGAGAAAAAGATCAATATTTAAATAAATGTTTTCTATAAATCTCCACCTTTGACCAGTAGGTGTCCATATGCAAAAACAAAAGAAGAATGTGAAAGTGGTGCTTTATGGTAAAAAAAAACCATACGAAATATTGATCTGTTTCTCACGCACACCTATAATATCAATTCTGAAGACGTGGATTTAACCACTGGTCTTCTGGTTTACTTTACAGCTGATTTTTGGATATACAAAGTTCTGGTCACCATTCACTTGCATTGTATGGACTCACAGAGGTATTCTTCTAATAATCTTTGTGTTCTGCAGAATAAAGAAAGTGATTCACATCTGAGATGGCATGAGGGTCAGTATACATTTTTGGGTGAACTACCTTGTAGCACTTCCCTGGTAGCACAGGAACGAAAAAGTGGGAGAGAGCTTAACAAAACCATGCACAGTGGTTATTTCTTTTTGTTCCTCGCTTTTCAGCGGGGTCTCTCTCCTCCTCTGAGGCTCTCATCTCCCCTTTATCTGAGCCCAGAACAGCTGTTAGAGGAATTAAGTGCAGGTGTGAGTCCTTGCCATTCCCCTCTCCTGACCTCACTCTTCGTTTACAAATCTGAGCTCGACCATGCCCCTGCCTCCACATATCTTTTAAAAGACAGTATTTATTTACATTACGTACTTTGTAAAGCTGCAGGCCTGTGGTAAAGACAAAAAATAAACAGAAATTCTGGTTCGTGTTTTTACCTCTAAAGTGGCCCTAAGAAAAGTATTTGGAAACTTAAAGCTGCACTATGTAACTATGTGCTCTCAAGCGACATCTGTGGTTGAACTTAAAATTGCAAGCAATTTGCAAGCATCTATTGATATTCTGTAATACAATTAAACATTTTAAACGGAAATATGACTTGCATTGATGAAGATGAACAACACTCATTTACATGTTTGAATGATTTTTACACTTCAATCGCTTTTCTGTCACTACACTCAAAGCACTTTTAAAAAGAGAACAGGGGACTCTCCACAACCACCACCAGTATATCTTAATATGATTATTCAAGTGTTTTATCTACTATTAATGTTTGAACAAATTTCTATTTAAGAGGTTAAACTGGTGATATGGCTGATAGGAGTTCGGTAGAAGAATTAATTATTTTATACTATATATATTCCAGCCTCAGTTACTACAATACCATGTCTATGCAATGCATACAATAACACCATCCATCCATCCATCCATCGTCAACCGCTTATCCTGTGTACAGGGTCGCGGGGGGCTGGAGCCTATCCCAGCTAACATTGGGCGAAAGGCGGGGGACACCCTGGACAGGTCGCCAGTCCATCGCAGGGCCTACAATAACACCGTAAACTAAAAACTTAAAATGAGGATTCAATAATGATGGGGATAAAATATACTTTATTAAACATAAAAAATAATATACTTAAATATGCAATACAACATCAATACAACATTTACAAGAAGTAAATGTCATACATATTAACAAACCTACCAGAAAACCTATCCAAGTATTATAGCAGGTAAACAACTTTGCCACAAAGATAACAGATAAACCTCCATCTAGACTGCAATGATGTTGTCCTGAACTGTGTGAATCGTACGAAACATGCATGTGTCCGGACATGATGTAATGACGCAAGGATGAATGTCATAAGCCAGCAATTTCATGCCAAATCGAACCAGACAGCTCAAAATAAAAATGTATAGGCTAACCATAGTGAATCGGGGTAAGGAAAAGACATTGTTTTGAACAGTGATTGTTTATGTACTCAATCAATAATGGCTATTTGTTAATTTTTATCCCAAAAAATATTACATAGTGCAGCTTTAAGCCACACCTAAAAATATATAAATGTCATTGCATTAGATAACAAAATACCACATTGGGAATTATCATATTTTACAAGATTAGCATCCAGTACCGCCCCTCCCTATAAGCAGGCTACGCAATCTGCGTAGGGCACCAACTCCCTAGGGAGCACCATCTTACCTTAGGAGGGCACCAGAAAGTCCACCGGCTGCCCTTACTTACACGTTATACTTTATTCAAGGACCCGAACTGCTTCGCGCTCATATCACACGAAACCCCCCAGAAGGACTTGAAGGTAACATAATGAAATGTGTAGCATATTTAGTTTGTAGTATCATTTGTTATTTATTTATGTATTGCAATGAAATTCATAAAAAAAATTTAAAGTGGATTGAGTGCCTAAATACTTTTTTGTGCCACTTTATAATTGGGGCATTAAAATGTGTAATTAGTGCAGACAGAATACAAATTTGGCTTTTGTTTAGAAATAATCTGGTGAAATCTGGTGAAATCATATTGATGAGCAGTTAGGCTGCAAGGAGCAAGTTAAAAATCAAATAATGAATTTGTTTCGATGGGAGCACTCTTTTCACAGTTTTGTGTCGGCTCCCTGTACTCCTCTTTACTACCTCTCCCTCTGGCTTTCATGAAAAGTGGAGACAAAGAGAATCACTAAGTAGTTATAGAAAATTAACATGCCCAATCTTTCCATTGCACTTTAATGCTCTGAAATCGACTCCCAATCTACTTTATATCAACCGAAATCTTCCCTATATCAGTCACATTAGTGGGGGCACATTTAATATCAAATTTAAGCCACTTTCATCTATTTGGATGAACTTCATCCACACTAAAACACACAAAGAAACGGACTCAAAAACACTCTTCTGGATGCTGGCTGGCAATCCTTCTCTAAATTGCAATGAATTGCTGTTAGTCTGCAAGTTGGTTTTGGGTGAAGTGGTTTATGTTCAGAGCTATCGGAACCCAATTAGCCTGGCAAGAATGAGAAATAGATTATATTTGTGTTAGAGAGTTAGAAAGAGAGAAAGGGCTCACCAAATGTGCAGAAACACCTCTTTGATAGCAGTGGTTCCTCTTTTCTTATTGCTACAAAAGACACAGATAAACAATTTTGACAGCAAACAACTGACCAGGGCTGTGTGCTGTATCGCAGGAAAATCATGAACCTGGAAGCCTGTTTGCCTGCTTTCAGGGACTTTAATACTTTCATTTTTTTATAGACACGGCAATTCATCAGATCTTGGTTGCACCAAAAGACTGCAGAAAAGAACAGCGAGAAGATAAAGGAGGCAGAAAGAACTATTTCAATGCTGGTTGTGTTAAACATTATGGCATTTTGTGAATATGAGATACATATACATTTATTTTTATCCCACTGCACTGTTCAAAGTTTAAGGCTTAACAACTGAGTTTGCATGTGTGTCTATGATTTTATGTGTGTTATGAATTGTGAACAGGTTTTATTTGATAACAGCATATTTTCCAGTTTACGTAGGAGGTTCAGCCCCTGCTGTTTCCAAGGAAAGCGAAGTTCAACCACTCTACATTTTGGCAAAATCTACCCGTATAAAATTCCTAAAGAAGTCTTAAGCTTTGTAGATCTCCAACAGAGCATGTTCCAATAGTACAGAGTACAGCTCTGTAAAATAAGCACAGCCCATCAATGCCTTTACTTGCCATACACTAAATTCCATTTAGCAAACCTCCTTCAAGGCATCCTGAGGGGCAGAATACATTAACTCATTTACACTGTGAGACAGCTGATCAGAAGTCAGAGTCCTACACAGGACTGACTACTCTCTCAGACAGTATAATAAAGTGAGAGTAGGCCGGTGCAAGTCCTGAGTTCCAACCGTTCCAAGGATAGAGCAAGAGACATAAAATTGTGCTTTTTGATCTCGGTGCTTTTTTGTGTTTTTTGAAGGCGAGTTAACATCACAGGGATAGAGTTACATATTTGTCTCTTTGATACATACATATAAAAATTATAGAAAATCCTTTTAGGTGTTTCTCAAGAAAAGATGATACTTGAATGTTTTATTTTGCTCTTGGAGGTATAATCGTTAGTTTTGCTCCTTTGAAATACTGAAAGTAGGTCATTTGATGGGAAAAAGATAACTTTACCTCAATAACACTCAATAAAGTGGCCAATAAAGAGATACATACTGTTTTTGTGAAAGAAAATGCCTGGCCTCTGTGAGTCTAAATATGTTTTTGACAACTGATGCAACTCACTCATTTAAGACCACAGTGTAATGCATGCAAACAACCTTAGCCAGGTTGCTAAGAGACCATGGTCATTCTAAGTGTTTACCAGCACACAATGATCCCAAAAGTGCTTCAAGGTTAGTAATTCCAAGCATCCAGTATATTCAACAGCCAGTTACAAAGGAGCCAAAGTGCTTCCAAATCTGTATGGACAATTATTACATTCAGCACTCTTAATAGGTTTATTTGGCATGGTCCAATCCTGGCTTATCACCAATACTAGACATAGACCCACTGAGCACTTAATTAGAAACACTATGGTCCTAATAAAGTGCCACGTCATTGTCTTCTGCTGTTGTAGCCCATCCGCCTCAAGGTTTGACCTGTTGTGCATTCTGAGATGCTATTCTGCTAACTACAATTGTACAGAAGTGTTATCCGAGTTACTGTTGTCTTTCTGTAAGCTTGAAACAGTCTGGCCATTCTCTGTTGACCTCTCTCATAAACAATGCATTTCTGTTCTCAGAACTGTCGCTTACTTTTTTGTTTTTGGCACCATTCTGGGTAAACTCTATAGACTTCACACCAGCAGATCAGCAGTTACAGATATACTCAAACCAACCTGTTGCACCAACAATCATGCCAAGGTCAAAATCACTCATATTAAATTTTTACCCCATTCTGATGGTTGATGAGAACATTAACAGAAGTTCCTGACCCATTTCTGAATGATTATATGCACTGCACTGCTGCCACATGATTGGCTGATTAGATAATCGCATGAATAAGTAGGTATAAAGGAGTTCCTAAAGTGCTATGTGAGTGTAACAACAGAACAATAGGTAGATAGAGACAGACAGACAGACAGACAGACAGACAGACAGACAGACAGACAGATAGATAATTATTGCAAGATATTCTACTTCTAACTTTCCCCCTCAAACTGAGCAATACATTAATAAGGAAGATGGAAGGTTAATTAACCAGAACCGTAATCTGGCTGCATCCTATCAAGCACGGCAAAACAACCTCACCCTGATGTTACTGCAGCGATCGATGATATGTGTGAGACATGTAGACATAGATCCTGACTTGTTCGTGTTCCAGGGTAACAGACCACTAAACATGCGCACACACACACAGGCAGGGTTGGGGAGTAACGAAATACATGTAATGGGATTACGTATTTAAAATACAAAATATAAGTAACTGTATTCCACTACAGTTACAATTTAAATCATTGGTATTTAGAATACAGTTACATTCTAATAGTATTTTGATTACTAAAGAGATTAATTTGCATTTTATTGTCATTTGTTTAATTCAATATTTAGTCCTTTTAGATGGAAAAAATTTAAACATATAAATGATGCGATCCAAAGTGCATTTGAACAGCGCTGAAACACTATGTGTTCATTCATACGAGCAGACAGAGAAGTACGTTTGAAGATTCGAACACAAGAAACAGAAATAAACCTTGTGTGAATTGTCAGCTTTACACTAAGCTAAAATGCTATTTCTAGCCATTTTACATGCACATGTTACCAGTCACGATAATATTTATTTTATCAAGAAAATTCACGTTGGATCATAATTTAATTTTTCTAGTAAGACCTTATTTTGCTGATAATACAGCAAAAATGATTCTTGATAATTTTTGTATTGTTTTGCTGTAAAAATATCTAAAAAATCCTTAAAACAAGATCAGTTTGATTTATCTTGCTTTAGAAACAACACTGCATAAGATATTTAGGTTTTTCAGAGAATGTACTTTGTCTTAATGTACTGGCTTTTTAGTTTTTATAGTCAAAACAAGTGAAAAAATCTACCAGTGCTGAAGAAGTAATACAAATTATTTAGAATACGTTACTGGCCTTGAGTAATCTAATGGAATACGTTACAAATTACATTTTACAGCATGTATTCTGTAATCTGTAGTGGAAAACATTAAAAAAGTAACCCTCCCAACCCTGCACACAGGCACACACATACAAAGCAGGAAAACTAAAAAAAACATCCAAGCATCTCTAATAATGAATCTAAGAGAGTGCAATTGTTGTGTAAAAACATATGTTCCATTACTGAGGAGCACATGCAGATGATAATCAGCTCCAGCTGCAATTTCTTTAATCTTGTTTACCCAAAAACAGTACAATGCACTTAAGAGGTTGGCAGGAGCCTGACCTGGGTCATGTTCAAATCCCATTTACCCTCACCCATTGTATATTCCTACCCACTGTATATTCCTCTAAATGGCACTCTAAAATAGTGTGTGTGTGTGTGTGTGTGTGTGTGTGTGTGTGTGTGTGTGTGTGCGTGTATTTATCACTTTGTGGGGACCAAATGTCCCCATAAGGATAGTAAAACCCGAAATTTTTGACCTTGTGGGGACATTTTGTCGGTCCCCATGAGGAAAACAGCTTATAAATCATACTAAATTATGTTTTTTGAAAATGTAAAAATGCAGAAAGTTTTCTGTGAGGGTTAGGTTTAGGGGTAGGGTTAGGTTTAGGGGATAGAATATAAAGTTTGTACAGTATAAAAACCATTATGTCTATGGAAAGTCCCCATAAAACATGGAAACACAACATGTGTGTGTGTGTGTGTGTGTGTGTGTGTGTTTTATTAAAGGAAAGAACAAGTATATCAGGAAATAGTAACCTACAAAAATGTTTTTTCAAAATATTTCAAAATGTTTTTTGTTTGTTTTGGTTTTTTAAAAGAAGAAAAAAATACATTTTGGACAATTGTATCTGACTTGTTTTTTTGCACAACATAAATAAAAAAAAATATACTTTTATATCATATTTGATGACATGCTCTCCACAGAAGTTCAATTCTCTCTTTTCTGTGATCAATGACTCCAGTGTTCGAAAATCTGCCTTTAGGCCAAAAAAAGTCACCAACATATCAATATTTAATATAATATGTGCATAACTTACACATATAGGCTACACACAAACACATGTTGTGTCTATCACAGGACATAACACTATATTCCACCTGGTATTATGATGCATGTCTGGGGATTTGATCACATGTGGTCAGGTGAGACCCATCGTTATTTACACCTGGCCACTTAAATGCATCTCCTGTGACCATTTGTGTTCGTATTTGGAGGGGATGGTCTCTGTTTCATGACAACATACAGTACATCAATCACTATGTCACTGTGTTACTTCATGAAAAAATCTGTTTCTCCCAGATTCAGTTGAAATTTAATCTGAGCCAAGCAGAATTATCCATTATTTTAGTGGATTACCTGTATTAAAGGAGCTTCAGGTGCTCAAATTTGATGTGGTCACATGGGTTTTTCACCACATTCGTATGTGTTTTTTGTGATCCGATCACAAAACAGTTTAGACCCTGCTTAGATCTGTATTTAGCGCTGATTCGGGTTCACCCGAAACGCATCTTAATACCAGGTGGAAATGAGGTTTGAGTTTCTTTGTTCTGCCTTTAAATACAGCAGGAAAATCTGCTAGATGCTACAAAATAAACCTGTGTCCAACCCATACTCCATATCTGCTCTTGGTTTTTGGGAACAGATTACAGCAGAGGTCAGCAACCTTTTTTACATGGAGTGCCATTTTTTTAATTTCCTAGTCAATGGCTGTGCCGGCACGCCAACCCCTGGATTACGATATTGAATGTAGATTACAGCCTTTCGCATACTTTATTACAGACAGACGCAGCAGAATTCTGATACCCCTTGTCTGTGTCCTCATAACATGGGTCTCAATAAGCAATTGTAACAGTACTGTAATATAGTTTCCCCTTTTTTACTACCATAAGAAAATAAAAGTTGCCTTCTAATGCTAACAGATAATGTACCAACATCATTGCGGTATCCATGGAAACAATACTGGAGGCAATTTCAATGTGGAGCCATTGGCAAGAGTGTGTGTGTGTGTGTGTGTGTGTGTGTGTGTGTGTGTGTGTAGAGAGAGAGAGAGAGAGAGAGAGAGAGAGAGAGAGAGAGAGAGAGAGAGAGAGAGAGAGAGAGAGAGAGAGAGAGCTGCTATGCCATTTCGATTACTTTAGTTAAATTCTTTAGTTAAATTCAGACCTTCTCCGGTGGAGCCACAAAGCCTACTGGTTGCATGTATTCTCAATATCTTTTGCACAAATCACAGCCCTTCTTTATCATACCTGGATGATTTCCTTTGTGATTCAGGTAAGAGTAAGTTTGCACTCAGGCTACTTGCTGCCCGAGGACAAAACCCGTCGCCAGATGGTCATCTTGTGTCTGCCTTGCTGTTCTCGGTAGGTTTCCTTTCACGTCTCATCAACACAACATACGGTTCTGGAAGACCAAACATGGCTATTTTCAGCGGTGCGCTGCTGCCGCCTATCGGTTAAAACGGTTAGTCCACTCAATCAGCGCTTTAAGTAAAGTGTTTGCCGTCTTGTAGAGCTGCTGTAAACACATTCCTCACAGTCGGTATCAAGATGATGAGTTATTTTTTAACTATCCCACCAATGCTGCTTATTATTCTGAATGAAAAACAGAAGAAAGTTTGTTCTGAAACAGAAAACCAACACTGTTGGTATTAAAATTATACCAAGTGTATGGTTTAAGCCAAGTATGCTGCACAAGCCCTCAAAAGTGAAGCCAAAACGTCTCGATCGCCGCCCCCCCGGTGACTGGTCCGGTCATAAACCCCGCCTCCCCATGTTATTCAACGATACGTGAGACCAAATAAACAATTAAATTACACTTCACATATCTTTTTTCCAAAGATAGTTTCTGTCATTTACTGTAGTCTCTATCACGTTGATGTAATTTCAAGTGTTTGTTTTCAAAATAAGTTTGTTTTTAGTTTTAAAACGGTGCTGTGACATCATGATTGACAGCTGTGATTGACAGGTTCTCTGAGCGAAGTAGTCACTGAAGCACCAACTGACTTTTTTTCGGGATCTTCGGAGGACTGAGGAGATTGGAGCTTTAAATTTAATATCTAAAGTTCTATAATTAATTATTTCACACTGTCATAAGTCAAAAGTCAAAAGTGCAGGGGCGTGTGCTTGCGATTGATTCAGCGAGAGTGAGGGCGGGGCTTTGATTTCGCGGCTTTACTTCACTACTGCACAGGTCTGGTCCCGAAATCGCAACTGCGCAGACTCAAGTCCCAAGATGTCAGCGCTATATCGGGACACTGGCGGCTTCAGTTCTCACCAATGGAAAAGAGCGAAGGGGCGTCGTCCATCTTTTTTTACAGTCTATGGTTTAAACACGTGAAAAATGGCGCGATTCCGCTATTGTGTCTTCATATAGATATCATATACAATATCATAGATGATATTGTGTATCATCTCCGTCAGAATACATAATTATATAAAGAGTACTGTGCATTCAAAGCATACAGTAATGAATTTGACTGCAAGGAGAGGCAATATCATGAAATGATTGTGTTTTACAAGGGAAAAGATTCATTAACAGGTTACTTGCCTTCATCAAAGCAGATTGAGCTAAATAGGCTAGATTCAATGCAATGAATGTTTAATTATTTGTCTATCCACATGTTCATTTGAAGCTAATGCCGTTCGTTTTAAAACAGCATTTCAGAGTCCTTGTGTATGTAACTGTAGATGTGACAGTGCAAAGAGTCCTGTCAACAACCATGGTGGACAGTTTAAACTTTCATTTGTGGAAAAATATTAAATATGGATACATTTATATTAACAATAACTCACTCATATTTACATTTATGCATTTGGCAGAAGCTTTTATCCAAAGCGACTTACAGTGCATTCAAGGTATAAATGTTATCAGTTGTGTGTGTGTTCCTTGAATCAAACCTATGATCTTGGCATTGCTAGTGCCATGCTCTACCAGTTGGGCTACAGGAACCCCCAAAGAAAGATGACTTTTAGTATTTTTCCTAAGTTTGCTGCATCGTGTCCTGCAACTGTACCCAACTCAGGTCATCAGATGTGTTTACATTTCTCCCTCTCATTTGTGCCCATTTTTCATAACTGCCTATACTCCATAAAGTAAATCTCAGCACTCCAAGAGATTGCAGAGGACAAATACTGAAATTAGAAATTATATGAATGAAAAGGTAGAAGACAGACATATTGAAACAAAGTCAGGAACTGTAGGTGTGAATAAACATCCTCAATGTATTCTTCAATAGGTCATGACTTTTCTGAGTTCCTGTCTATGATACTTCACAAACGATCCCATACTTTTAGAATAACCTACCCGTCTGTCATTTAAATGTTAATTCAAATACCACTTTATATTGCATTTAATCCTTTACGGTTAAAAAAAGTTCTGTCAGGATTTTATTGACATTCAGTCAGTGGCAGGGCCAAGACAGTGTGGTGCCCCTGGGCACTATACCTCAAAAGCCCCCCAATCAGACAAGACATAATCAAGGTGATTTCTCAAATGTAATTTCCTAACTTGTCCAACTACATACATGTAGGCATATGAGCAGTGAGCACTATATACAAATGTCTCAATTTATTAATACTACCATTAAAACACATTTGATTTTTAATCAATGTAGAATGTGTAACTTAAAAATAAACAGATTTGTGTGTGTGTGTGTTTTGTTGGGTGACAGTTGTAGGTTACAGTTTGACAAGAGTTTAGAGTGTGACAAAAGCACTTTGTTGTGTTTTATTGCGAGTGTACACGAATATAAGTAAACACTTTGCAGTTTGAATGATGTCCTGTATGAACAAAATGACGGAGTATGTTTTTATGTTTGATCGCGCCCACGGCTCTCTCTCTCTCACGTCACACACACACACACACACACACAGTTCGATCGCGACCACGGCTCTCTGTCTCTCACACACACGCACACACACAGTTCGATCGCGCCCGCGCCTCTCTCTCTCGCTCTCTCTCTCCACTGATCTATATAATGACATTCTATAATAGATCAGTGTCTCTCTCACACACACACAGTTCGATCGCGCGCGCGATGAGAATATCCTCATTCACCTGGCGGTCATCGCCGACGCCCTGACTAACATTAGCAGCTGCTGCATCTCCCCCGCTAGTAGAGCCGGCGGTGTCAGACTTAGCGCTGCGTTCTCCCAAAAAACTAGTGATCTAACAAAAAAATTGTCGATCCCTGGAACATTTTTTATTGTAGCTAAACGTCTAGCGTCCTTCTCTTTCTTTAATCTTCTTTTTGCGAAACCACTCAATTGCCGTCTGTCCATTTTGGATTTTGATTCATTTTCTGTAGCCGTTAAAAAATGACACATTTGCGCTGTACTTGTTGTGGACCAACTCAACTCTGACAGATTGGGGAGGGGGAGTGATAGTGGTCATGTAATCTTCATTTATTTATAATTTATTATTATTATTATTATTATTATTGTTAAATTAGTGTTCATAAACAAGTTATGTATGGTCTTTCAAGAATTTCAAGTTAATAATATAACAATTTACGAAAAATATTTTTAAAGCTTGTGTCATGTGGTGCCCCCCTAGTGGTTGTGAATGGTTGGTGCCCCTGGACACTGGCCCAAGTGCCCTTATGGATAATCCGGCTCTGGTCAGTGGGGTTGTTCTTTCAGAGCCTAGTATGGGGGGGGGTTACAACCAATATTCCAAAAAAGTTGAGACAGTATGAAAAATGCTACTAAAAACAAACAAATGTGTGATTTTTAAATTAACCCTTTGCTATATTGAAAACACTACAACTTCACATTATATGATGTTTAAACCTGTGAACTTCATTGTTTTGTTTTTTAAATGTACAGTCATTTCAAATCATGATGATTCCAACATGCTCCAAAAAAGTTCGGAGAGTCGAGTGTTTACCAGTGTGAAACATCACTATTTGTTTTAATAACACTTATTAAGAATTTGGGCACTGAAGACACAAGTTTGTTAAGTTTAGAAAGTGGAATCTTCCCCCATTCATCCATTATGTGGTTCTTTAGCTGCACAATTGTACAGGGTGTTCGTAGCTGTATGTTGTGCTTCATAATCCACCACGCATTCTCAATTGGAGACAAGTCAGGACTGCAAGCCTGCCAATCTAACACCCACACTCTCTGCTCATACCGCCATGTACTTGAAATCTGGGCAGTATATAGTTTGAAGGTGTCCTTTTGGAAAATGCTGGGACATCTCTGGAAAAGACAGTGCTGGATTGCAGTATATGTTGCTCCAAAATGTGTACATATTTGTCTGCATTCATGTTATTCTCACAGATGTGCGAGTTATCCACGCCATGGGCACTGACACAACCCGTGGCCCATACAGACACTGGCTTTTTTTTTTTTTTTTAAATGTGGACTCTTTGGACCAAAAAACACAGTTCCACTGTTCTACTTTTCATCTAAGATGAGACTGAGCCCAGAGAAGTCGGCAGCAATTCTGGACAGTGTTGATGTAGGGCTTCTGCTTTGTATAGTAAAGTCTTAACTTGCGTCTGTGGATGCAGCGGCGAATGGTGTTGACTAACATAGGTTTACTATAGTTATCCCAAGCCCCTGTTCATGACATCCATTACAGATGAATGGCATTTTAAGACATATCTGAGACATATCTAAGACATATCAAAGATGTCTGATGGATCAGAGATCACGCGCATTCAGAGGTGGTTTTCGTCTTGCTTAATACACAGCAGATTCCTGGACTCTTTTAATTATTGTGCATTGTAGAGGTTGAAATGACAAAATCCTAAAAATGTGTCTTTGGGGAACATTGTTCTCAAAGTTCTGGATTATTTGCTGAAGCATCTTTTTGACAAGTCTTCAACCATCCTTGCTCTTGAAGGACTAGGATGTTTTTGGAGGCTCCTTATACAGTATGCAGTTCTATGACACAATTGCCTCACCTGTTTAAAATCTCCTGTTTTACATCGCCTTGTTATTTCAACTCATCAAATTGTTATTAGTCTTAAATTGCCTGTCTCATCTTTCTTGGAGCGTGTTGCAATCAACAGATCTGAAATTACTGTACTTTTTTTTTTTTAAATATATAAAATTCACAAGGTAAATCATCATATAATGTGTAGTTGTAGTGCTTTCAATATACCAAAGGGTGAATATAAATTACAAACAGGCACGTGCACACATAGACATCAAAGGGGGCTTGAGCACCTGTCCTTTTTCTTCCTCGAAAAGTGAGTGCAGCCAGTGGGCTTTCTGGTCCCCTCCTAGGGTAAGATGGTCCCCCATAGGGAGTTGGTGCCCTACGCAGACTGCGTAGTTTGCTTATAGGGAGCGGTGGTACTGATTTTATGCATGAAGAGCAAAGGGTTCATTATGTTTATTTTCATGTTTGTTCACTGTTTTTCAATCAATATTTTGATGCATGTCAAAGAAGCTAAATCTCCTCTGAAAGAGAGCAGACTACAAACTATAATGTTGACCCAAGAGCAGATGCATTAAGGAATGAATGTGTTCTGTTCAGTATTCAGTTGACGCTCACTTTAAGTGCACTGATATTTCAAGCATGTCCTTTTACTCAAGGTGTCTAATCTTACCCAGAAATGTTTCGCTTGAGCGAAGCTGATGGAAACAGAAGATGTGGTTTGTAAGGTCGGGGTCTCTAGTTTATAGAAGGAGATGTTGGGAAGAATGTTTGGAACAGGCATCCTCAGTCACCATTCACTTTCATTGCATCTTTTTTCCATACAATGAGAGTGAAAGGTGAGGCTTACATTCTGCCTAATGTCTCCTGTTGTGTTCCACGGAGAAAATAATGGATTTGGAACGATATGAGAGTGAGTAAATTATGACAGTATTGTCTTTTTTGGTTGAACCTGTAAGGAGAGGAGTTGGCAGTAAGGTTACTGCGGCAACATTAGCCTCACACAGTGATAAGTGAGCCATATACAGTACGTTTTAGAAAAGACTGGAGAAACGATCAATAAAAAGATGAACATGTAATGAAGGATAGGTAATGAAGCTTGAAGGAATGAGAGCGAAATATATTGCTACAACATAATTGGATGGAACCTTGTTGTCAGGGTAATGTATGTACCATACATCTTTCCAATGGATAGCTCAGCATCGACCAAATAAGTTTTCTGTAAGTTACTGTTTATATATTTTTATTTCCAGCAGGCTACTGATAATTCAGTACATGCAAATATAAGTTCCAGACTGCAACAAAAATAAATTTGCGACCAAAAATAATTAATTGCGACATTGGCGACAGTCGGGTTGTGTGCAATCATATGCGGTTTCGTCAGATATCATCTTGTGAGTTATTGAATATATTTTTAGAGCACGCACCAGTGTGTCTCACGCCACTTTTCAACCGTTCTGTTTTTGACAAGCTCGGTGCACCACACGCAACATCAAACACATTGCAAGAGAGTCGTGATTCGCAAATTGACTATTTTGAACCGGATCATTTTCATGAATCACCCGAAAAGATCTGAGGGTTTGAACTCAGGAGCTGACGTTAGCAGTTTGAATCAGATTCACTTTCTCAGCAAATCAGCCATCATTGAGCTCACAACTGGCAGTGCAGTCATTTCAAAATAAGAGTCCCATTCGTCTTTCTGGCTTCTTTATAATTACAATTCCCTTATTGTGTACCATTGTTTTTCTTCTTCTGGTAATTATTGATTGGATTTGGAGTAGCACAATAAACTACATCTGGGATTTCATTCAGTCTGCACTCTTGTAGTCTCTGTGTTTGGACCATTCGGTAACAGTAAAGAAAGACCAAGGCAATATTTTAAAACAATTAAAATTAGATAGATATATAGATAGATAGATAGATAGATAGATAGATAGATAGATAGATAGATAGATAGATAGATAGATAGATAGATAGATAGATAGATAGATAGATAGATAGATAGATAGATAGATAGATAGATAGAGAGAGAGAGAGAGAGAGAGAGAGAGCGAGAGAGAGAGACAGACAGACACACTTACACACACACTACTGGTCAAAAGTTTGGAAAACACTCATTCTTTATTATAATTTTGTATTTTGTTATTTGCACATTTTATAATAATAGTAAAGTCAAAAATATGTAATAATAGAAATGGAAATATGCCAATTATGTTGAGACTAAATAAAATCCCAAATATATCAAAACTGTGTTATATTTTAGCATCTTCAAAGTAGTCACCGTATATATAAGATCCAGCTTTTGACACTTCAGACAATTGAGGGACTTGTACACAACTATTACACAAGGACAAGGTGCAAACATTCATTGATGCTCAAGAAGACAACACACTATATGCATACTATACTTTATGTAAATATTTGTAATCTGAAGAGCATTGCTAAATAAAAGAAATCTTTTATCTCTTATATTTGTATAAATTATGAAAGGGGTGTGAACATTTATAAGACCAAAGGAAATGCAAACTTATCTTCTCAACTATATATACTGTTTATTAAACCTTCTATGAATTTATTATCAGCAAACTTCCTTTTCTTCGGCTTTCTATATTGTTTCTGAACTGCAATCTAAATCAAGAAAATCTGTGATTTGGCGACTAAAAACAGCCATTTGGCTCCTTAATATTCCAGTTTAGGAGCCAATGGGGATGTCAGTTCTGTTTATTTAAAACTTTAGAGCGCATAACACTTAAAAACCTCATTTGCTTTTAAATACACTATTGGTTAGGTTTAAGGTTTAGGGAGGTAGGTTTTGTTGATTTAAAAATCGATAGAGCATTAATCATAAAGACATCACCTGTTTAGGAGAACATTTAACTTGCTTTTAGCTCCAGGCTATGGACATTTCACCTTAAAACTGCCTCGATAATGAACCATTTGCTTTTTTGATCACAAGAATGCTTTCTGTCTGAACGACCCCTAAGAAATGCTACAAAATTTCGAATAAACGTACTGTGCCCTGAATATCATAGACTTTTACATGCGCATCTTCCATACAAACAGCGTGTCATACATGCACATAGAAGGCTTTTCTGTCATCTGTTCTTGATAATATAATAAAGTGTTTTTTCAAGCATGTGTCTGTGTCTCTACGGGCAAATTAATTGTAATATTAATTTGATAATAATAATAATAGCCTAATAATAATAATAATAATAATTTAATACATTAATTGGAAAACGAGTCAAATATCATCTTGACATCGTCAAAGGCATCAGCTATTGGCGATCACTCTGACCATTGTTGATTCCCGAGATCATCGTCTTTCAGCACAACCCTAATGTGGAAGCGAGAGCAACAGCTGTTCAGTCGGTCCAGTTACGGTTTCAGGAGTCAAGACCGCAGCGGAGTGAAATCAATCTCCTAATGCTTTAATTAATCAATTACTCATGTGTACCGATTGCAATGTGTTTATAATTTTGTTTTGTGTGTAATAAAGTATTTTTAGAGTAATAAATCTGTGTAGGGACACTTGACCTTTTGTCCTTTTAGCAGATGTTTAAAGGAATATTCCAGGTTCAATACAAGTTAAGCTCAATACAAGTTAAGCTCAATGGCATTTGTGCCATAATGTTGATTACCACAAACATTTTCCTTAAAAACTTTTCTTTAAAAAAAGCAAACCCCGAGGTGACAGTGAGGCACATACAATGGAAGTGAATTGGGATCAATCTTTGAAGGATAAAATACTCACTGTTTCAAACGTTAAGCCACAAGACATAAACAATAACACTATAGTAATCAATATAACAATAAAGAAATAATAATCACTGTGAACTTCTCTCAATCAGAAGTAATAAATGTTTGTGTTGTTTTCTACTCTGATTTGGTCAAAATATTACAAAACGTCTTTGAAGATCCCATCTGTATGAATGTAAGAGCTGCTTTAACTCATAAAGAATACAAAGAAAGCAACCGAAGCATATTAGTCAATAAGACAAATGTTTACATTGTAGTCCAGTGGTGTGAATAAAGTCTGTGCTTCATGATCTTATGATGTGTTATTTATTGACTAACATTAGTAAATACACATTAAATATATACTATATATAACATGTCTCCCTCATGTTTCCCAAGGACTCTTATATTGAAGTTTTCCCCTGGACTACATTTCCCAGAATTCATAGCCCTCATCACTTCCATCATTTCCTCATCATCCTCACCTGCCTTCCATTCCCTCATTAGTTCCTTTTGCGTAGAAATACCCTCCAGTTTTGTTCATTCATTGTCAGTCCTCATCTATGTAACACTTGTATTAGTTTGTTGATTTGGTTTATGGCACTCCATGTTGTTTTATGTCTTCTTCATTAAAAAGCCAGCAAACTGATCTCTCGCATAATCTCTACTATACACAATCTTGACAGTTGCAGTCTAGCTTTAAGTAATTGTTAAAGTAATCTGATTACAATTTTAGCTAAGTAATTAGTCATTTGTAATTTTAGAGAAGTAATTAAAGTTACAAAATATGCAGCGCGTTCAAACACTTGCCAAATTTTACCACTGGTTAAATACCCTTAAATTCTCTCCAACCTAAAAAATTCACTTGGAAATGTAAGTTAACCATAACCACTGTCCTCACAGATTCAATTCCAGGAATTCCTTATGGGGTTACAATCCGCACAGTCAGCAAAAACAGTACTAGCAGAAACAACATTTTTGTTTAACAAACCCTAGAGGGCTATTCAGAACTGGATTTAAGAAACACTTATCTATTTGAAGTGGAATAACCCCACCATCACAGTCCTCGCACACACATTCATAACTAAGAAAAAGCTGGTGGAGAAATGAGAGTTTGAAATGAAGAAAAGAGAACAGGACGAAGTGCGTGTGAGATGGGGGGGGGATGCTGTTTATGGATTTCATTTTTGTTCTTTTTTGACTGGAGGGAGGGATCTTTTGAAGTACATATAGGGCCTGAACTCAGTAGGAAAAGTTGTACAGACACACTTACTGAGTGGCAGCAGTGAAACCTTCATTATCATAATCACTAAAACATCCAGTAATCAACAACATTAAACTATCCTGAGGCATAATGGGAAGACAGAAAGTGCTCCTGGAAAAGATAGCTCGGATCTTTCAGGTTCGGAATATGCTGATGCGACAGGCACTGGCAGAATGCCTGGGCACCCTCGTTCTAGTGGTGAGACACTTCTGTTGTTTTTGTCATTGATGAGTTAGTGATGAGAACATTGGTTTAAGTTATGATGAAATTACAATGCTACATAGCTTCTGATGCTTTACAATCTATTGCTGGTTCTCTTGTTTAGAAGGGTTTAATGTCATTTTTCGCTCAGCTTGCATGTAAATAAGGATATATGTTTCTAGTTCCTCTCAGCTTTGGCCAATAAAGCCATGATGAATTGTTGTTAAAGTTGCTGTAAGCGATTCTATTCATGGAAAGTATTTTTAAAAATTCATACTCCATGAAAGATATTAATGAAATGAGTCTTGTGAAATATCTCACTGGTCTCTGTGACAGCACTAGACTGTATAAACAGCAAACAAAAATGTGTCCGAGTGCCACAGTCTCTTACTGAGGTCTGATGCTTTCTGCCTGCCAATCATTTTGTGTGTTCTCATAGTATTGAATTTGCAGTGAATTATTGAGGCTTAATGCCATTGTTATGCCATGTTGTTCATAACAGTTGTCAGTTGAGGCCGCTATTTTTGTCAACTGTTTCTGCTCAGTGTCAGTTTTAATAAATCTAATTTGGTATCTTTGGAGTGTGGGGATTTGGAAAGAGGGGGAGTGGCTAATCCAATGCTTCATCTTGTGGAAATTCTAGAACAGCTAAAATTGCTTACAGCACCTTTAAAATAGAATACAGACTTGTGTTGTGTTTTTCACGAATCAAAACCAAATGTGTAGAGCAGATTGTGAAAAGAAATAATGGCAATCTCTTGTGCTGCTTATTGACTGCCCTGAAGTAAAGGCAACTGAGTTAATGTAACCGAAATACTGTATAAGTTAAATTGTATAAAACCAAACAAGCTCCCAAAAATATGATATAATTATGCGGAAATATTCTGGGCCAGTGAGGTCAGTCACAACTAATTCTCCGGGTCATGTGGTTAAAAAATAATAGTCTGTCTTAAAATCCTTGTATAAATAAACCACTGAACACAAAGAAAGAATAAAGAATATAATTATTGATTGTGTTCATGTCAGACACCTCAGTTTGTAGCTGTTCATTTGCTGAGGAAAGTTGTTGCATCTGAGATTAATTTTCACATCAACAGAAAGATCCAAACATCAGAAGTCGACTTGGAATAAATGAAACATTACCCATCATCTATTGGTAAAACATTCAACCTGGTCTCATAGAAACACATTACTACACCTGTTTTTTTGCCAAATGAACGTGTCTCTCGATGTTCTTGTGAAATGAAAATTAGATGCGATAAAACGAATCGGTTACTAACGTAACCTCGGTTCTCTCTAGATGAGGGAACGAGTATTGCGTAAGCTAGCTTACGCTACGGGAAAGATTAATCTTTTCTGAGATATTGAAGCCAAAAAATTATCCTTAATTTTGTATCCATTGTCAACGCAGTGCGGCAGCTGCAGACCTTGAGCGGGCTAGCTAGCGAGCTCATTGGTTGCTCTGCGGCAACTGCTGCAGCCTATAGACGAGCTTGGGCAAACTCGCATCCAATGAGAGGCGTCCGCGCGCTCACTGCATCAAAGCCGGCCAAAAAGGGCGTGACTAGAGTGCATATAAGCGTATTTCGTAGGCTGGAACCCTGGTTTTCATTGAATGAAGCGAAAAATCGCTCGTGGCGCGAGCACGGCCGGTTACGCAATACTCGTTCCCTCATCTAGAGAGAACCAAGGTTACGTTAGTAACCGATTCGTTCTCTTACGAGAGGTTCTCTCGTATTGCGTAAGCTAGCTTACGCTACGGGAACCCTTTGTCAACGCCATGCGCGCTAAGCATCCACTGCATGAGCCCCAAGGAATTAAGGGGGACCCGGGGGAGCCCTTGTGAGTGGGGAATTAATATTTGGCCGGCAAGAGTGCGGGCCAGTGTGTGTGTAGTACATAAGCACATAGACAGAGCGGCGGTGCCGGTCTGTGTGGACTGTGTCCCATTAATGCAGCTCACCAGGGGAGCTGTAGCGTATTAAACCGCTAGCAGTTTAGCCTGCAGAGCGGGTACTTCCAGATTGTATAATCTGACAAAGGTGGAGGGGGAAGCCCAGCCCGCTGCCACACATATGTCGTGAATGGTAATCCCGCTGGACCATGCCCACGAGGAGGCCATGCCTCTAGTGGAGTGAGCCTTAATGCCTAGCGGGCATGGTAGGTCTTTTGACGCGTACGCGGCAGCAATAGCGTCCACTATCCATCTGGACAGTGTCTGTTTCGAGCGGCGAGACCTTTGGTGCGCCCTCGAACGAAACGAAAAGCTGCTCGGAGCTTCTGAAAGATGCGGAGCGCGCAGTATACAATCTCAGTGCTCTGACTGGGCAAAGGAGATTGGCGTCGCATTCGCTATCAGATGCTGGTAGCACCGACAAGGAAATGATCTGTGCTCTGAAAGGAGTACCGACCACCTTGGGGACGTAGCCGTGTCTAGGCTTTAAAATGACCTTGGAGTCACTTGGTCCAAACTCAAGACACGCAGCGCTGACAGATAGCGCGTGAAGGTCTCCCACCCGTTTAACTGATGATAGGGCAGTTAGAAAACGGTTTTAAGTGAGAGGTGTTTCACATCCACGGATTGAAGCGGTTCAAAAGGGGGCTTTCATAGCTTCGAGAACTATAGAAAGGTCCCAGATAGGAACCGATGGGGGCGCGGAGGGTTCATCCTTCTAGCTCCCCTGAGGAAGCGGATGACCAGCTCGTTTTACCCTGTGACTGGCCGTGCAGGGGTTCAGCGAACGCCGCGACGGCCGCCACGTACACTTTGAGCGTGGATGGGGATCTGCCCTTATCCAGCAGCTCTTGTAAAAACACGAGCAGCGGCGACATCCCACATGTCCGTGGGTCCAGGTCTCTGTCGGTGCACCATTTTGAAAACACAGACCATTTTGACGCATAGAGTCTTCTCGTGGAGGGGGCTCTAGCGTGTATGATGGTGTTTATTACTCCTCGTTGATCACCCACGCGTGTAGCGCCCAGCGCTCTGGGTGGGGATGCCAGATCGTTCCGCGAGCTTGCGAGAGGAGATCTGATCTCACTGGGATGGGCCACGGCGCTGTCAGTGACAGCTGCGTAAGCTCCGGGAACCATGTTTGATTCTCCCAGCGCGGGGCTATGAGGAGCACCGAGTGGCGCGTTTCCCTGATCCTCTGCATTACCTGTGGCAATAGCGAGACGGGAGGGAAGGCGTAAGCGGGCGGTTGGGCCAGTCCTGGGCCAGCGTGTCCTCGCTCGAGAAAAATATTGGGCAGTGAGAGTTCTCTTCTGACGCAAAGAGGTCTATCTCTGCTCTGCCGAATATGCGCCATAACGTCTGGACTGTTTGAGCGTGCAGGGACCATTCCCCTGGGGGAATATTGTCTCTGGACAGTCTGTCTGGGCCGTCGTTCAGGTGGCCTGGCACGTGCGTCGCCCTCAGCGAGCGCAGGTGGCGCTGGGACCAACTCAGTATGCGTTTCGTCAGATGGAAGAGGTTCCTGGATCTGACACCGCCCTGACGGTTTAGATAGGATACCACAGACCTGTTGTCCGAGCGGACCAGGACGTGGTGACCCTGACTCATTTGCGAGTACGCTCACTACAAACCCGTTCTTTCATTAAATTGGATTACGCTGGTGACTGACCTGGGAGCGCTGAGACGCCGTTCCTCCTGGATTTTATTCGTTTCGCTCGCAGCCAGGATTACCTTTTATCAGAGGACATTGGTCATTCATCAATTCATCACTCCATCACTTGATCGTGCTCACGGACTATACAAACACCCGGTGAGGCTGATCTGAACACTGTATATAACTCTGTGCACTCTGGACTTCACTTTTACATGTACATACACTTTGTTTGTTATTGTTGTAAATATTATTGGTTTTGTTAATACACTTGGGTTTATTGATTTTTCATCAGTGTTGGTATTTATTTTCTCTACTCCACAACCTATCATTAGAAATGGTACGGAAGATCCCATAATTAGTGTAAACTCCACTTAAAGATTTTGGGGAGTGTTACATAGTGTGAAGGAGCTTTTCCTGAACTGACCATAGGCCAAAAACCGGAGAGCCCTCGCAGACCGCTGCCCCAACCCGTGTTGGACGCGTCTGTCGAGATGACTTTTCGGCGAGATACAGCTCCCATCATCACTCCCCGCTGATACCACTCGGCCACTGTCCAGGGCTGCAGGGCTGAAATACAGGTCTGAGTCACTCTGATTGGCTGGCGGCCTGTGGCCCAAGCCCGGCGAGACGCTCGGGTGTTTAGCCAATGCTGAAGCGGGCGCATGCGCAGTAAACCCAGTTGAAGTACTGCTGCGGCTGAGGCCATGTAGCCTAGCACTCTCTGAAACTTCTTCAGAGGTGTGAGGCTGTTCATCTGAAATGACGCGGCTAGTCGCTGCACACGGCGCGCAGCTGTGTAGATAAGCGAGCCGTCATTGCCACTGAGTCTAGTTCTATTCCAAGGAAGGAAATTGTCTGACTGGGCTGTAGTGAGCTCTTGGTCCAATTGACTGCAAGGCCCAAACTGTTCAGACGACTGAGGAGAACTGTCCTGTGAGACAGAAGCTCCGTATGTGATTGTGCCAAAATCAGCCAATCGTCCAAATAGTTCAGAATTCGCAAACCCTGACTCCGCAGGGGTGCGAGCGCCGCGTCCATGCACTTCGTGAAAGTACGGGGTGCTAAGGACAGGCCGAACGGAAGGACGGTGTATTGATAAACCTGGCCGTCGAAGGCGAATCTCAAGAATGGCCTGTGACGGGGATTTATCTGAATCTGAAAGTATGCATCTTTCAGATCGAGAGAAATAAACCAGTCTGCACGCTGCTTCCGTGTTCACAGTAGTTTCGAGCCGCGCTCTGAAGCGAGGAGGACGGCGATCGAACTGTAGCAAATAGCCCTGTTTTATTGTGCTTAACACCCATTCGGATATCCCTGGAATATCTTCCCACGCTTTGAAGCATAATGTTAGAGGGTGAGTGGCCAAATCGCTCTGATTGCCACACACAGCGCGCTGAACAGAATGTGTGAGCGCGCTTACTGTGCTTATGCTGGACTGCTCGCAGACAGCATGGACAGGCTGTTCTGTGAGTGACTTCCCGATTGAGGTGAATGGGGAAAGAGTCACGTCTGTTAAGTGATACGCAAGCTTAGTCAAGGGCACGGGACTTACATACAGAGAAGTGTTTGCTGGCCGTGTGACAGAGCGGGCAGAGAATGGGCGGGCGCACGTATTCGTGAGCGCATTTATTGACTCTAACACTCGAGTGAGCGCGCGGACGCCTCTCATTGGATGCGAGTTCGCCCAAGCTCGTCTATAGGCTGCAGCAGTTGCCGCAGAGCAACCAATGAGCTCGCTAGCTAGCCCGCTCAAGGTCTGCAGCTGCCGCACTGCGTTGACAATGGATACAAAATTAAGGATAATTTTTTGGCTTCAATATCTCAGAAAAGATTAATCTTTCCCGTAGCGTAAGCTAGCTTACGCAATACGAGAGAACCTCTTGTAAGAGAACAATGACTTTCACGAGTAAGAGGGCAAATTATCAGCCCATAAACACTTACTTTTCACTATGTTCCTCACACAATGCTATTTTATGACAGCAAATCACCCTTATGCATTACTTGTAAGGTCATACATTTTAATGTTTCCTTTACATAACTAACTACATTTAGAAGATTTACATAACCAGCTTCATTTTGAAGAGTGTTTTGCTTGCAATGCAATGTACATTCCAACTCCACACATGAGTCGGAAGTGTCTCAGAAGCACAATGATGTGGTTGCTTCATCATGTTACATTTGCTTTTGATGACACAATAAGTCAGAGTAGGGAGATCGTTTTTGTTGATTTAAAACTCGAAAAAGCATTAACCTTTAAAACCTCAACTGTTTTGAAGAAAATCTTACTTGCTTTTGGAGTCACATAATTTCATTTTGCAAAAATGTCACCACAATCATGTAATGTTCATGGCATCATGCTCAAAACATTTAATATTTGTGTACTTTTTTTGCCCTGTAATGTCTACAGTAGTTAGTAAAATGCAAATAGCAGGTAAACATAAAACCATAACCAACAAGAACTGGGCACAACAAGGTCCGGAATTAAAGGCAGCCCACATCTGGACTGAATTTGTCACACAGCAAGGGGATCCCAGGTTAAACCATACCTCAATGTCTGTTTTCAATGTAAACTAGGACTCAAAATTAGCAATATCTGTAGAAAAATAAAACTCCTCCATGTCATCTGTTGTTTTCTGATGGTGCTGTGCGGTCTTTGAACCCCCCATCCAGACATTGATTATGTGGCTTAATAATGGCTGGCAAACACAGACAGGCTAGAGGGCATCAAGCAATGGGATAGGGAACAAGCACACACATGTGCACATTCATACACACTATCTATCAAATCCACATGTTACCCATAACGTTCCACATTCTTCAAATGCAGAAAGACAAAAACAGGTACATATAGCCAAGGAGAACAGGCATGCTGCAAACTAAATCCAGCAATTATTCAGTAAGATACTTTATTCACTGGTTAAATACAATACTTTATGACTTGTTTGGGCATTTTTTGGGATGTCTAATAAGATGGTGCTTGACTGAATATAACACAACAAAAAGTTAGCCACATAATTATATTAATAATTGATTTTATCTTCAGTTCATCACCAAACTTTGCTAATTTTGGCACTTTGGTATGGGCATATTGTGAAGGTGGTTTATTAGCAACACTTTTAGAAACAGTGTACACTCAATAAAGCATTTAAGGAAAGTAAATGTCTCAATATTGAATGTTTAACAATCTGTGGTGATTCGTCTTTAGCATAATTAACTTTGTTAGTTATCTAACCAAGCAATGCCATCAGACATCTGTCTAGTGGTATATAAAGCCCTCAAATCTGACATGTCACTGTAAAAGCTGTCTTTATTTTGGCACTTATTCCAATGTTGAATTTCAGTTAAAAATACACAAATATAAATCAGTGGTTGTGGTGCATGGCTTTCTTTTTTGATTTCTCTCTTTTTAGATGTTTGGTTGTGGTGCTGTTGCCCAGTTGATTCTTAGTGGAGGCTCTCATGGAATGTTCCTGACAGTGAATTTTGCTTTTGGATTCGCTGCTACTTTGGGGATCCTAGTTTGTGGCCAAATTTCAGGTAAGGTTGATCATAAGCAGTGTGTGTGTGTGTGTGTGTGTGTGTGTGTGTGTGTGTGTGTGTGTGTGTGTGTGTGTGTGTGTGTGTGTGTGTGTGTGTGTGTGTGTGTATGTGTATATGTGTGTGTGTGTGTGTGTGTGTGTGTGTGTGTGTGTGTGTGTGTGTATGTGTGTGTGTGTGTGTGTTGTGTGTGTTTGTGTGTGTGGGTGGTTTACGAGGAAACATTTTTATGTTTCAAACTGGTAATTACAAAGCTATTATGCTATAAGTGTGGTTTATGGGGACATTTCTAGTGTCCCCATAATTATGTGACTCATTGAAACAAAATGCCAGATTTGAATTTTCCTGTCTTCTGCCAATAAATATACAAAGTAACACACACACATTGGTGCAGCTATCATTATGAGGACTCTCCATAAACATAATGATTTTTATACTGTATGAACTGTAGATTTTATAATTGTAATTGCTGGTAAACACAGACAGGCTAGAGGGCATCAAGCAATGGGATAGGCAACGAACACATGCACACTCATACATACTATCTATCAAATCCACATGTTACCCATAACGTTCCACAATCTTCAAATGTAGAAAGATCTAAGACAAAAACAGGTACATGAAGCCAAGGAGAACATGCATGCTGCAAACTAAATCCAGCAATTATTCAGTAAGCAGTGTGTGTGTGTGTGTGTGTGTGTGTGTGTGTGTGTGTGTGTGTGTGTGTGTGTGTGTGTGTGTGTGTGTGTGTGTGTGTGTGTGTGTGTGTGTGTGTGTGTGTGTGTGTGTGTGTGTGTGTGTGTATTTAATGGCAGAAGACAGGAAATGTCAAATTTCAGATCTGGCATTTTGTTTCAGCGAGTCACGTAACAGTTGAGGTATAACCACAAAACAATAAAAAGATATTAAAATGTGAAGGCCTTCACCTGCACATTCACCAGATGGATTTAAACTAGTAAAATACCACTGCATTCCTTTCCTGTTTTAGAGCATTTTATTGACAGATATTATTGGCTGGAATAAAGTTGCCCCATAGCTAAAGTACACTAGGATGTAACTGAAAGATTTAGCCCCATTTCTGGTCTAATAACAAAGGGCTGAGGGGCAAAGATAGCAACAACTAAAGGCAGTTTTAACAAAACCATTTAAAACAGCAGAATATTGAATAGAAACAGGTGTTTACTTAAGTCAGTGAAGCATTGACCAAGATTAAAGGAACTAGCAGACAGTTGAAGAGCCAGTTTCAAAGATTCTAATCCATGTCTAATCCATGAAAAAAAAAAAAATTATGACTTCACCAACGGCTGTATCTGTTTTTGCATCCATCTGCTCTATTTTATTTTATTTTTTATTGTTTTACTATGTCAACATGCACAAGATTATGATTTATGTTTTTTCACCATCTTGTGTATGGTGAAATATAATGTAATATAAATTGCCTTACTTCCATATATACACTGTATATATGAATTTATATGATACATCCATGTGTATTCTTAACAAATATCTATTTTTATCCATTTAAATGACCATATTTCTGCAGACCTGTAACTCGTAAGTAAAATAAGTGTTACTGTTAAATATAAAAGTAAATGTTTTTGGGTTAGCACCAAGTTCTTAAGATGCTGTATCAATTTAAAAGGACCTCATCTTTTAAAAATATGTCTCGAGATATCTGCATTCTGTTTCATTCATTTTCCAGCGTCTATCTTTTTTAAATACAAGAATGTGTTCAGTCTGAACAGACCCTTAGCACACCTATACACTAGGGAAAGCTCAGATGGAGCGTTTGATGGATAAGATTATGTCAAGGTTGTTGATAGAACTGTGTAAGTTTTAAATCAAGTGGTAATACAGAAAATTTGATTTCTGAAAGCACAGCTGGTCCCTGGTCTCTGAGATTCTTATTGATCAATGGATGTCTACACTAGGGTTGCCAACTGTTCCGTATTAGCCAAGATGTCCAGTATTTTGGCCAAAAACTGTCCCTTATTCATTTGGCAAAAAGTTGGCAACCCTAGCCTATATCAGAATGCATTGCGGAAAAAGTTGAAAAGTTCTTAACTTTTGGTCTCATGACAGAGCATCACAATTCACAAACCTTTGCGTTTTCCCTCTCCATCTATCTAATGCACCATCCCAGTTGAAATCATACAGATATATTTACTAATTTCAAAAATATCAGATTAAAATCTTGTTGAGACCTCTTTTGTGACCTTAACTCTGAAATGCACATTTGTGTTTCACAGGAGGTCATATAAATCCTACTGTGACTTTTTCCCTGTGTTTGTTGGGGAGAGAGCCCTGGAGGAAGTTTCCTGTCTACTTCCTGTCCCAGACTCTGGGGGCCTTTCTTGGCTCAGGAATAATATTTGGCATGTATTTTGGTGAGTAGATCAGTGAAAGTATATTTTGATTGTGAATATTAGGACTTTTTTAATATCCTGGGTCAGTCCATTAAAGCCAATGTTGCAACTGGCCTTGCTCTATTTATAAAGGTTGTGGTAACTTTATCTCTAAGAGAGTCTTTCCAGCTAATGTTCACTTAATGCTTTGTAGATGCACTGTGGGAATATGGACAAGGCTCTTTCGTCGTTGTAGGGGACAATGCAACAGCTGGAATTTTTGCGACATACCCCTCTAAGCACCTTAATTTGCTCAATGGCTTTTTTGATCAGGTAAGACACAAAAGCCAGGACTGCTTGCATTACATTTTATTAAGTGTCTTTAACACAAAAGTCAGTTGCTCCCTTTTTGAAATATAAATCAACTGTAAACATTGCTCTAATGAAAAATATCTCTGGTCCAGATGATTGGCACTGCAGCTTTGATCGTATGTATCCTAGCCATTGTCGACCCCTACAATAACCCAATCCCACGAGGACTGGAGGCTTTCACTGTGGGGTTTGTGGTTCTGGTGATTGGTCTGGCCATGGGTTTTAACTCAGGTTATGCTGTAAACCCAGCCAGAGACCTGGGACCTCGGATCTTTACGGCACTTGCTGGATGGGGCTCAGAGGTGTTCTCGTGAGTCTGCAAACTGTTTTCACATTTGCTTTAGTATGTCCCACCATATCAGTTGTTCTAAGTTATTGTTGGTGCTTGTTAAGCCAACCCTCACTATGCCTATTTCTCATTCTTAGGGTTAGGGATTTTCATAAACCCCTAACCCTAAATTGTAAACTTTGACATTTAAACAGAATGCTCTGTAAATTTGGCAACAGTGTTTTGTTTTTGTTTTGGCAAAAGTGTGTTGTATTCTTAGTTGTAAATGTAACATAGTCAGCATGAATAAAAAAATGTGCATTACATCTACCCCCTAAAACAAACCCCAACCCTAAATCAAACAGTCAAAGTTTAAATTTTGAGTGAAAATGCAGCCTCCTAATCATGCTCACCATTGTTAATGTGAATGAGATGACTTTCTGGTTCCCATGGCTCCTCCAAGTTTAGCGCTAGTGGGAAATGTGACCACATTTGAAATTATGCAAAAAATGTCTGATGGGGGCATGGCACTCTTCAGTAATTCACCAGTATTGATTTCAGGATACTGTTTCTTTTGTTTTTTTTACAGCCCTGAGTGATGCCTCCAATCATTTAGATAGATTTATGATGAATGTCATATATCTTAGGACCAGAATATCATAGAGACTTGGTTGTGGATTTCTTTACATGGGCCAGTAAGCATCCACCAAGCCACCACCCAGAACACCCTAGCAACCACTTAGCAATGCCCTATCAACCACCTAGAACACCCTAGCAATCACAAAGTAATGTCCTTACAACCACCCACAACACCCTATTATTGTAGCGCACGTTTTGCTCGAGCGAGCACCACTCACATTTCTTTCAGAAAATCTAGTTTAATTTAGTTTTTTATGCCTCCGTTTCACAGTTGGACCTTCCATGAACACTCATTTTTCTAGCTTTCATACAAGTGATATTGTCAAGATATAATCTTAATATTTCTTTCTCTTGTGATTAACAATGGTGTGTTTCACCCCCACAGAGCAAACTCTTACTGGTCCTTTGTACCCGTCTTTGCCCCATTCATTGGTGCCATGATTGGTGTGATGGTGTATCAGCTGATGGTGGGATATCATGTGGAAGGAGAAGCGAGAGATAAAAGGGAAGCTGTTGAAAGAGAAGACAAGGAAAGACTCAAACTCTCTGCTATTTCTGAGAAGGAGACAGCATAAGTCTTGGCTAAAATTGAATAATCTTCTACAGTTCTGTTCAGCCCTAAAATTAAATTCATGTTCAGACAGAGGTCGATATATTGCACCAATATCCTGGAATTTTGTTCTGAAGGGAAACAATTTGGAACTGGCAAAAGACAATTTAAATCCTAACCTTTGACAGCAACTGGGCAGCTGTGCCCTTGACATTATGATTAAACTCAAACTAATTGTTCTTGTATTATTATGCACAATCAGTTGATGTTCTCCCAATTTAATTAATGAGCCATAAATTACATATCATTCTACTAATCCCGACCAGCTTGCATTAACATCTCTGTTTTTTGTATCTTTTAGTTATCTTTTTAAATTTTTCAAATATTTGTACAACCATATCCTAAATTAATTCAACCAATCAACCAAAAAGTAAATTGTTGTCACACATTAAATTTGTTGCTTATGCTTATATCTGTATAATGAAAATCTTCATAATTCTTATGCCTACTGCATCAAAATCACTGAGTACCTGTTTTAGGACTTTAGTATCATTTCTTAACAGTTCATATATGACAACGTTCTATGTTGATTATCGTGTTTCTTTTATACTACACACTCTCATGGCGAAATCGTAAGGATTTGTATTACTTTTCTAAATTCGTCTAATTCGTATTATATCATATGACTACACCTATATGAATTCGTATGACTTTCACTAAAGCCAATGACATCGCTGGACATCGTTTCCATCTAATACTCGACAATTACTTGCTCCTGCCACACACAGCAGCTTCCTAGCATGTTTTACACAATTTAGACAAGGGGTTTAGGGAAGGGCATAATATTAATAATGTCCTTAACGCCTTGTGCGCGAAACACACGCTTACTTCTGCATTAGACATCCGGGCATTTGCACAAGATGAAATCATACAAATTTATACGAATGAACTCATACAGAATCATACGAAATAGCCAACTTGTAAAATATGTATGAATTTTCATGAGACTGGGTTGTTTTATATGCTCTTGTGGGAATGAATTTGTTTTGAAAATGTTGTGATCTAATACATGCAAAGTTACAGTAACAATGAGTTTACACTGACTATGCATTTGATAAATATTTTGAAATAAATTCCATTTTGCTTAAACGTGCATTCAAATTTTAATTTAGATGAATTTGTAGTTTTATCTCTGACATTATTCCTATTTATAAGAAACAGCATGCACAAAATTATTTTTTAAATGCCTTTGCTGTCCATTTCATGTAGTTGCTGGTACACATCAAGATTTCAAGAGGAGACTCAAGCTTTATTAGCTATTAAATAACATGACAGATTAATGCAAATATGTTTATGGTTGTTGTAGCATTTTCAGGTGTGGGCCAGATATAAAGAAGACAGTTTTTTTTTTCATTTAACTTTAGTTAAAAATTACACAATTAAATGTTATGGAATTTTTATATGAAATTGAAATGTCTTAATATATAGAGATTTCTGAGTGCATAAATCAACCAAAAGCATCTGTCCACAAATAGGCATATACTTAACCTCTGTTCTGTCTCCTCAGTCTGCAAAGAGAATTGGCAGGTTGATGTGGATTGAAACAAACCTCATCTTGAAATCACGGCAATAAACACAATACAAGTGCTACAGAAGAGCTATAATTTAGCTTAAAGCTGAGCGGATACGGTTTCTACTTACTTGAAATATGATGATCCAACTGTACACAAAGAGACTTACAATATTACTTTCTGGGTATAAAGCAATTCTCAGGTGGGCTTAATTCAGGTTTCAGGCTGGTTACAATAACACATAGGGGAAAGAAGACAAATATGTCATTTATAGATCCTCACAGTACAAAATCTTTTTTTCTATAAACCTAAATGGAAGGACATCAGCCCAAAACTTTAACTTATCTTCACCTGAACTTAACCCAATTAGATCAAAGCTTATTTAAGCATCCAAATAGAGTTATGGAAGTGTTTTATTTGATTCGATCTTAATTCTTTACACCATAGTGGATATATTCCAATCTAATTTCTGACACAAATGAAAGTAAAGCCTATATATTTTTGGGTATATCATGTAAAACTTATCTGCATTGATCACAACTCACTCTCATGTAAATCTTCCAAATAAAAAGGACAGATTGCAGTGGTTTTTAGTTCAGTGAAGGGGAAAATGGAGAAGACCATGAATCTTAAATCAGTGAGCACACATGGTGTTGGTTCATAGGTTTCTGGAAAATGCATGCAGACGTTAAGAGGAATGTTTGTGGAATTGAGTTTGGGAATTGGAGATGGGATTTGAGGCAGGCTAATGGAGGTTTTTGAAACCACTGAACCAATTTTCTTGTTGTCTGTGAATTTTTGGGCCCGAAATAGTCTTCACCCACAAATTTACTAAAGTCTTGAGGTTTGTTTTGATGTGTCAAAACAATATAAAACATCATGCTGCACATTAAAGCAAAATAATATAGCTTAAATTTACCTTTTTTTTAACAGGGTTACAAAAGTGTGAGATTTCAAACTGGATTTTGTTTCCTAAATAACATTCAGTAGTCCTTGGGGATATTTGTATCTACACATAATAGTCTGTATATCAAAACACATAAAACCTCAGTCACGATAGTATGTGACTACTACCATTCTTCCTTAAGTTTGACTGAGGTTCCCATGACAACTGTTGTTCCTGTTGATTGCATTCCTCTTCCATGTCAAGTTCACTAGACAAGAGTAAGTATCATGAAACAAAACAGGTACAGAATTGCTTGTTATGCCATCAAGTCCAAAATCACTGACGGTACAACCTGAAATAGTGTATCTAGGGGCATTTCTCTGATCTGCACTGGGTTAAAATAGAATATACATATTGTATACATATATATTTATACTCACTGAGAACTTTATTAGGAACACCCGGACACCTACTTGTCCATGCTATTATCTAATCAGTCAATAATGTGGCAGCAATGCAATGCATAAAATCAAGCAGTTAAGGGTCAGAAGCTTCAGTTAACTTTCACATCAACCATCAGAATGGGAAAAAATGTGATCTCATTGATATCGATCAAGGTATGATTTTCACACACAACAGTCTCTAGAGTTTACTCAGAATGGTGGCAAAAGTGGGACATTCAGGTTCCTGGCCTCTACCATCTGTCAGGACCTGAAGTGGGACACCCACATAGACTCCATTGCGAAGAAGGCTCAGCAGAGGTTGTACTTCCTTCACCAGCTGAGGAAGGAAACTACCATGGATGTCAGGACTGATGAGAGCATTATTGGTGCCCCACTGCCCACCCTCCAAGACCTGTATTTCTCCAGAACGAGGAAACGTGCTGGTAGAATAACTCTGGACCCCACATACCTTGCCCACTTCTCTTTAAACTGTTGCCCTCTGGCCGGCACTACAGAGCACTAAGCGCCAGGACACCCAGGCACAAGAACAGTTTCTACCCTCAGGCCATTTTCCACATGAACAATTAAACTGAAGACTGAGTCTGAGGACTCCCCCATATTACAATAATATAAATAAATATCTCATGTACAAATGTAAATTCACTCAGATTTAATTCAATAACTGTACATACATCTACCTTGCACATACATTACTACTTGCACATGTACATATGCCATTCTGTGTTATATGTCCTATTATTTGTATGTCTTTTTATACTCTTACCTTGTTTTATATTCTGTGTCTCAATGTAATGTGTGCACTTGTTTCTCCAATCACCAAAACAAAATTCCTTGTGTACAAGAGAACGCTTGGCAATAAAACTCATTCTGATTCTGATTCTTCTGAAAACAAAAAAACATCCAGTGAGCCGCAATTCTGTGGATGGAAATGCCTTGTTGATGAGACAGGTCAACGGAGAATGATCAGACTTATTCGAGCTGACAGAAAGGCTACGTTAACTCAGATAACCACTCTGTACAATTGTAGTGAGTAGAATAGCATCTCAGAATACACAACATGTCAAACCTTGAGGCGAATGGTTACAACAGCGGAAGAACACGTCGGGCACTTTATTAGGACCATAGTGTTCCTAATAAAGTGTCCAGTGTATTTGAATAGAATACTACATAGATTTGTATACAGACTTGTATACAGTCTGACTGAATGTTACACGTTTGAATATGAACTATAAATGCACATACAGCAATAGCTTGAGATGTAAATTAGGGAACATTCTGATCCATATTGGGAAATATCACTATCTCTCATGAGCAAGCGATATCACAGTATGTCCTGGGTTTGAAAAACAGCTTTATTTCATCCACTTTTGTCTGAAACCAATCAGAAAACCATTTGTGGATGCTTATATTGCGAAAAAAAGAGAGGGAATTTTTCATTCTTCGCACAGCACCATTTAAGCTATTTAACCCATGTTGTAAATCCTTCACAACCACTATTAAAAAAAAATGTTTAACCACAAACAGCTATGCAGAAAATACATAACATCTCTCAGAGATTTGAACTAAATGTCGATGGTGAAATAAAAAGTGGATGGGAAACTGCTTCTCTGGTCCCCACCCACTGCTCAAACTTCAGAGTGGCGCTTGACATTTGGAATTCCTAAACGACATGGCCTTTCAGCAACGTTGATTCCCAAACAGATCTAATGTCAATCAAACACCCAGCATCCCAGAACCCCCAACAATGGCATTCTAAAAGATCTATGCCAACTGAGGAGGCATGGCTGTAGCCTTTCAGTCAGGCAGACATGAAAAATAACTAATCAATCCCTAAATGTAAACCTTCAACATTTTATTTCACATTTTGATCTGTAAAATATATCCAACCTGTTTTAAAGAGGTCATAATTAGCATTTTTCATAATTGTTTTTCCAAGAAGTCAATTTATAATGTTAGAGATGTTTATTTGCATTTTAATTTAGTTTTCATGCCCATTTGCGCCCTCTCTCAGATCCTTACAATTTATCTGGCTGTATATAAATGGCAGTATTTTACTAGTTCTAATCTGAAATGTCAAGAACATTTTATTTCTCGAGATATGACCACTTTATACATATACAAACACATCAACTCACTATTTATTGGTACCTTGTTCAACATTTGGACTGGTGATTGCTTCTGTGAACTGTAGAGAAGTAAAAAGAAAGTTGTACATGCTCCAGTGCTTGTTTGTAAACTGTCAAACATCTGGTATGCCACTCTCACTGACTCGAAAAAAGCTGCAAGCAAAAGCTCGCAAAATCACACCGATATACCCTATCTGTGTATCCAAATGTGAACAAAACGTAACTTTTCAGAGGAAATGATGCCTAAGGTTTTGCAGCAAAAAGGAGCCAATAGAAGAAAGAGACAGACAGCGATCTCTAAAAGACCACTGAGAAATATTTATAAATATTTATGATGAAGAAAATGGGGGGTCACCTGTCAATCAACATGCCAAAGTAACATTGGTCTCATGCTAAATCTAAGAACTTATATACAAAGGAAACCAACAAGGAAAACACCATGTTGCAAAACTAAACATTCCTACTATGCTGGCCTGTCTGAAAGATACCTATGACTGAGCTGAAAAAAGGTTAAATGTTTTTATGTCATGAAGCTTCAAACACACATTTAAAGAGGTTTTGCCTCCATATATTGTGGAAATAAGAGTGTTAAACAAAAATGACAGTTTTAGATAGTCTCACTGCTTTCTATGCTTTATTAAAATTTTGGAAATCCTTGGTGAAACTATCGAGGACCAAGCGGCGACCTGCGGCCTATAGGTCCCCAGGTATGAACAGTGGTGAATTAAATTAAAAAGGAGAGCAAGGAGTGCAGACCAGAAAGCAAGGCATATAGTTCAAGATCACAGCACTTTTAAACAAAGCTGATGATTTTAAGCATGTTCAGTCAGTTGAGTTTATTAACATAAAAATGTATGATATACTGTATGTCATATGTTTACCAAGACATCTATGAGATGCTTTTTAATGTTTTTTTTTATCCTTTTCCCTGATCAAATAGTGCCACTATGTGTTCAAAAAAGTGAATTGCAAGAGGAGAGTAGAAATCAGAATATCATTCTGAAAATTACAGCTAAATCAAAGATAAAATTAACAGAGGTGGGAGCAAGTCACACATGTTCAAGTCACAAGCAAGTCTCAAGTCTTAACCATCAAGTCTCAAGTGCAGTGCAGACAAATCAAGCAAGTCAAGTCAATGACTCACCTCAAGCAAGTCAAGTCAAGTCCTGATGACTTTCAAGTCAAGTCGATTCAAGCCACTAAAATAAATAGAGGTACATTTTGAAATAAATATTTAATTTTGCTCTGAATAGATGAACTTATATAGATATATTTACATACATTTTTTACATGAATTGTATAACAGTAATGTGTGTATATATATATATATATATATATATATATATATATATATATATATATATATATATATATATATGCCTATATTAGTAAATTGCATTAATGAACATGCACAGTATTTTTATTGTGGGCACTTCAAAATACTGTCAATAATTTTAGATACCTTATTATCCAAATTGTTTAGATTTTTAGAATTAACCGGTTAAAATGTATAACACTGCATGTATGCTGTGTAAAAATGCGGTCAGATTTTCACATTGATCTAAGAAAAACCGCAGACGGGCTGAACGAAAATGCAAATTCGCTCTCTGACAGTAAGTGGCGCTTATAGAACAGCAGGAATATATCTGTTACCCTGGTAACACCTGTACCCTGTGCTTATAAACAATACTTTATGTGGCAGGGCGGAGGGTGGGCCAGGTAGTGATTCCTCACACCCGGCCCCTAATCAGGCTAATTAGCCCTAGAGAGGGATAAGGACAGACCGAAGACGGCAGTGCGACAGAGAGAGATATTTACAGACAGCTGTTCAACACCTGTGTGTGTGTTTGTCTTTTTGGTTCAGTTTTATTTTAAACTATTATTTATATTGTCAAGCCGGTTCTTGCCTCCACCTTTCCATTAATTCTTTTACACTGGTGCCGAAAACCCAGGAAGGAAGAGGGATGCGCCATAGTAGAGTCCTTGCCACTACCATCCACCCCAAAGGAGCAGCCGCGGCCATCTGTAGGGGGACAGATGTGCCCGGCTGCCTGAAAGTGGACGAACGGCCGCCAACCACGAGGGGAGAGGGGGTTCCTAGCCGAACGCCTGGGGCGGTCAGGGCCGCTGCCAGGGGTGGGGGTAGACTCCTACAGCCACTAAACGCGGCAAGGTCATTATTACAGCTGACTGCGAGCAGGGAGGGGCTCCCAGCCGACCACCTGGAGTGGGAGAACCGCTGCCAGGGGCGGGGGAGACCCCTTCTGTTTCCCGAGAACGTGGTGGGGTGTTCCGTCCGCCAGGTGCCGGAAGACTGCCTCCGATCCACCCGGGGAGGAGTGGCTGTTATCAATTAGAGGGTGGAGGAGTGGCCGAGGACCAAGCTACGGCGTATCGGAGAACCAGCGTGTAAGTGTATTTGTTTACTTTCTCTCTCACCTCTCTCTCTCCCACTGCCGCTCCGTGTTGGCCTTTCCCTCTCTTTTAAAAATGTTTTGTTAATTTGGCACGATCGCTGTTACAGCATGTAGGTGCCACACATTTTTTTTTTTTGTTTCCCTCCCCTTGTCCCCTCCCCTGATCCAGGTAGACGGGGATGATGGGGATAGGGGGTGAACATCATGCCGGGGGCTCCCTGGCCTGAGAAAACGGGGGAAGAATGTTGCAGGGTGGAGGGTGTGTGTGTGTGTGTTTTTCTTTTTGGTTCAGTTTTATTTTAAACTATTATTTATATTGTCAAGCCGGTTCTTGCCTCCTCCTTTTCATGTCCCAAGAAACTTTAAAATGGCAGTTATCAAACCACTTATTAAGAAGCCACAACTTGATCCTGGAGAGCTGGCTAATTATAGACTGATTTCAAATCTCCCGTTTATGTCAAAAATACTAAAAAGAGGGTAGACTTCAGAGGATGAACTGATGCCAACTCCAACCATAAGACATGGGATACTTCATATGCCATTGTCTGACCCTTGGACTTAAGATGAACCACACCGAACCTCACTGAAATTACCAGTCAGGTTGAACTGTGATTCACCTCACTGATCTCTGCCTGCATCACCTCGGTCTATTGATGGACTACGCTCTTGAAATGGAATACATAGAATATCAATTGTCAACAAAACCCTTAATCAGCCAATTAACAAGGACAATTGCATCTAGGTATGTGAACTTCTGCAGTTACAGTTTTTCTCAATTGCTAAAACACTAAAATCCATTGGCTGAACAAAGTTCTCAGTTGCCTGAACTCATTTATCTAATTGTGGAGTCTGTTGTCAATACCGTAAACAATTTCACATGGTAAAACACAATTTGCAGATCTCACTTAGACTTTTCAGCAAAACTCTGAACACATTCTCATTCTCAAAACACATTCTGCACTCTAATGCACATGTCATCCATACTGGTAAACACAAGTGGCAACAATCAAATACAAATAGAGAACACATGTCATTTGATTGAACACAACCACTCAAAACTGATTCAACCTGTTTCAAATGATGTGACACAACCAATATAAGCCAGTTCAGAGAGCAAACAGGTTGTTGAAGGTGGGAAGGAGAAAGTCTGAGAATGGATAGAAGAAACAATGTGAGAGGACGAGGACGAGTGCGTATGCGAGGTGGGCGACGAGGAGGAGGAGGGCAAGAAAGAGGAAGAGGAAGAGGAGGAGGAGGAGGAGGGCAAGAAAGAGGAAGAGGAAGAGGAGGAGGAGGGCAAGAAAGAGGAAGAGGAGGAGGAGGAGGAGGAGGAGGGCAAGAAAGAGGAAGAGGAAGATGAGGAGGAGGAGGGCAAGAAAGAGTAAGAGGAGGAGGAGGAGGAGGAGGAGGGGGGCGAGGAAGAGGAGAAGGAGGAGGAAGAGGAAGACAAAGAGTGGAAATATCTGATGAAATTCGAGCAACAGTCATAGACCATTTTCTTGTCCATGGACTGAAAATGAGGGAAGCAGGACTTAGAGTGCAACCCAATTTGAGCCGATTTTCTGTGTCCACCATAGTAAGGACATTCAGAGAAGAGAACAGGTACAGTATACTACTGTATTTTTGTAATAGCAAATTTACTGTACTACACTATATGCAACTGTTTCAATAGACATTTGCAAACTACATTACTGTATGTATAGTACTGCATGCATTTTTTTGTAACTGCACATCTACTTTTTTTTAGAATTGCAAGGCTGCCACATGCAGGTGGAAGGACAGCTATATTCACTCCTGAGCAAGAGGCCGTTATAGTGGGCATGGTCCTTCAAGATAATTTAATACGACTCAGAGAAATCCAGGAACGAGTGATACAAGACAACACACACTTCCAGGGAATCGACAGTGTGAGCATTTCCACAATTGACCGTGTCCTCCATCGTAACAGGATGCGAATGAAACAAGTATACAGAGTATCTTTTGAGCGCAACTCACCAAGGGTGAAAGAACTGCAAGCTCAGTATGTGCAAGTAAGTGGACATTCAGAAACATTTACTGTAATCCAGATTGTCTACAGTACTAACACATACTATGTGAATGACATTACTCTTCAGTATATACAATGTATGTGAATTAGAAGTGCATACAGTAGGCCTAATTGTACTCTACAGTATATCACTGTCTCTGTACGACTTACACAATTCTAAATACAGTATATTGTATTTCTACACAGACAATATTTGACTTGGAATCCTTGGACAGACCCCATGAGTTCATCTTTGTCGATGAAGCTGGCTTCAATCTAACGAAGAGGAGAAGGAGAGGCCGAAACATGATTGGACAGCGGGCCATTGTTGAAGTCCCTGGTCAACGAGGTGGCAATGTCACAATCTGCGCTGCTATTAGCAACCATGGTGTTCTACATCACCATGTTACACTCGGGCCATATAACACCCAGCACCTTCTAAGATTTATGGCCAATCTAAGAGATATTTTATTTCAACAGCAGGTTGAAGAGCAGCAGGGTCAAGAGCTAAATGAGAATCCCATTCCCACATATGTGATAGTGTGGGACAATGTCAGTTTCCACCGAGCTGCTCAGGTAAGGGAATGGTTTAACATCAATGGGCAGTTTATGAACTTGTACCTCCCTCCATACTCGCCTTTCCTGAATCCGATTGAGGAGTTTTTCTCCTCTTGGAGATGGAAAGTTTATGATAGACAACCCTACACCAGAGTAAATCTGCTGCAAGCCATGGATTTAGCCTGTGGTGATATTGGTGAGGAATCATGTCAGGGCTGGATACGACACAAGAGTCTTCTTCCCCCGTTGCCTCAGGAGGGACAATATTGCTTGTGATGTCGACGAATTGCTTTGGCCTGACCCAGGCCAAAGCCAAGAAGCACATTGATCACGTTTACTCCTTTCATTTGTGTCCCTTTGAGTATCGTATACTGTAGTACAGTGCACTGCTGTAGACTGTACAATGAAAAAATATGAAATTTGTTTTGAGATTAAAAATGTAGTTCTCCCTGAGAACTATATGTTTTGAACAATGTGTTTTAAATTTTTTGGTGTATTGTTTACTGACTTGATAGTGTATAGCATTTTGATCACTTTGTTTATGATTTGAGAGCAGTGTTTGATTTTGAACACAGGTAAAACTGTTTTGAGAGCAGTGTTTGATTTTGAACACAGGTAAAACTGTTTTGAGAGCAGTGTTTGATTTTGAACACAGGTAAAACTGTTTTGAGGTGAAAGTTTCATTTTGCAAGAGGAGTCAGAGGTTTTGTAAATCGTGCTTGAAGATGAGGTTTTGTGTTTAATGTTTTCAGAAAATGGAGCAAGGTTTCAGAAATTGTGTTTTAGCAATTGAGAAAAACTGTAATATAGGATGGACTTCAAAGACATTAGTCTTTAATCTTACAGTTCATACAAAATATATGTTTAAACACTGTCCCTTAACACTTACTAAGTTTAATCATTTTAAAACTGTGACTTGCACTATACATAAGTAATTGGCATTATATTCATGATGTTAGCCAGAGGGGAACTGGCCCCCACAATGATTTTTCTCCCATTAACCAACATGTGTTCATGTATTAATATTTCAGTTTAATATTTATGAGAGGACAGATACCCAGAGCAGAGCCATATAGAGAGAGAGTTGCGACAACTCCATTGACTCCAATGGAATGTTTTTTTTTACAGCAATGGTGGCTCGTGGAGCCTCTCAATAGTTCCTGGAAGTAGCAGCAAACACATGCCGCGCCGTAGAACAAACCGTTTGCGACCCCCTTTTAAAGGTGAGACGTTTAAAGAATAATATTATCTTATTCTGTATATTATGAGTACATCTAAATAAAAATAACTTGTAAATTAAAACCTTATAGTTGAGTATTACTCATTAAATTAGGAGATAAGGGATGTTATCGGATAACTAACAGATTAGGCAAGGATTGGAGCTGGATAAAGTTAGTAACGAACACCCTATTAATTGTAAAATCTTTGCAAATACCTCACACATTTTTTTGTTGTTGTAATTTTTATTTATATTTAGATTGCTCCTGCTGACTTGAGCCAACCATTTTTTTTCTCCTCTCCATGTCAGTGGGGAAGCCATACATTCGCACACCTTTCTCTGAGCGATTGGAGCATCCCCATGCAGCACAGCAAACCATGGTGAAGATTACGCAACGACAACATGAAAGAAAGGACACATACAAAATGCTTGGCATGCCATTTAATTTATTAGAAATGTATTCATGAATTGCTGTAAATAGTTATTGCATTTATTTGAATAAAAATACAAAACAAAATATCGTAATATATTATTACAATTTAAAATAACTGTTTTCTATTTTAATGTATTTTAAAATGTAATTTACGCCTGTGATGCCAAGCTGAATTTTCAGCCTCATTACTTTTGAACGGCAGTTTATATACGAGTATGCTTAAGTTGTTTTAAAGCTGAATATATTGTGTATATGAATAAGTATTGTAAGAATTATACATTAGATATATAATATTTATAATACATAAATAATTATATTACTATATATAGAATTGTAAGAATTGTAAACAATAAGCTTCATTTCACAAAATTTTACATTTACGTAACTGCTGCTAATAGTTAATAGTTCATTGACCCATTGTGCGGTGCGAGCTGGAAATCACCTGTCACCAGCCTGTCTCTGTACTATCTGAAAAGTCATAAATATGACATTAGTTACCATGAGATTAGTGAAAACAATGAACATGAGGTAACATAAAAAGGCAACAGAAACCCTAGCCTGAAATAAGTTGAGGCAAATAACGGTAAGCGAACACTAATCCTCAAATATTAGCTGATTTGATCTTTAAAAAACAACATCGCTGTAACAACATACTCATGCTACATACATATGTCGGTGTGTTACATAAATATATAAAATAAATGCATTTATTGACTACTAATTACCAGAAATCGCAGTTCTGTCACTCTACTCTAACAGTTTGAAAAGCACTTCCTGGAACTATCTGAAGTCTACTTGAATCACGTGACGATCAACATTTAGAACTTCCGTTGTCACAACTCTCTCTCTATATGGCTCTGACCCAGAGGAACGACGCTGAGCCATATAAAGTGCACTGTTTTTGGGCCTAAACATGCCTAAAAAAACACTGCAAACATCCAATCAGCGATATGCAAGCAAAAAAAAATGGGGTCATGAACAGCAAAACGGATTGACCGCATTGAATCAGTCTGTATGTGTAAAACAAATTACGGCAAAAGTGTAAATGACTTGTGTTTGTGGCATATTTTCCAGAAATAATCCGATAAAGTGTTAGCGTCAGAAAATACATAACAAGTTTACTTGTTTACTTTTTGTTATTACGAAATTACAGATTCACAACACATGAATTACACGTATGCAAAGCATTAAATTATTGCTAATTGTTTCTTGTGCTTGCAACTTGATTTACACCTTTACACTTTCACAAATCTTACTTGTGCATGCAAATCATTTAGGCACACATTTTTTTATTTAATTTTTTTGTATTGAATTTGCATTTTTACTCTGTTAAATCCTCTTTTCCCAATTTTCAGCTCTTTTGGGAATTCTCTCTGCATCTGTTTTAAAAGGGTTTGGCAAGCAGTGAGGCAATTATAGACTGAGAGGATGAGAAATGTGCTTGCTTTGAGTTCCTTTGCTTATGTGTGGGGGTTTTGATGAAGAAAGGCTTCCTCTGGATTTTTGGATAATTTGGCAGCATCATTTTGTTGGTCAGGAGCTGAACGAGAAGTTGGTGTAGTTCTGTCAAAACATTGTGGACAGTCAGTAACATTTATATTTGATTCAGTTACATTTATGCATTTAGCACATACTTTAATACAAAGCAAATTCCAGTGCATTCAAGCGATACGTTCCCTGAGGAATCAAACCCATGACCTTGGTGTTGCAAGTGCCACGTTTTATCTCCATTACAATTTATACAGTATATAAGGTCCGTCAATGTCTACCTCAATAACAAATCATGAAGATAAAAGTAACTTTCTAGCATTTGTAGTTTATTAGTTAGGAATTTGCTCTTATGGAAAGAAATTGGTACTTTTATTCACCAAAGTGGCATTAAACTGATCACAATGTATAGGCATTAATAACGTGAAAAATTCCTATTACAATTTGGGGGAAAAAATGTTCAGAACATTGTAAACTACTTCAAAGTGTTCTCATCAAAAAATCCTCCATGCGCAGCAATGACAGCTTTGCAGATACGTGGCATTCTAGCAGTCACTTTGTCCAGATACTCAGGTGACATTTCAACCCACGCTTCCTGTAACACTTGCCATAGATGTGGCTATCTTGTCGGGCACTTCTCACGCACCTAACAGTCTAGCTGATCCCACAAAAGCTCAATGGGTTTAAGAAATATAACACTCTTTTCCAGTTATTTTGTCCTATATCTGTGTTTCTTTGTCCACTCTAAACTTTACTTTTTGTTTTTCTGTTTCAAAAGTGGCTTTTTCTTTGCAATTCTTCCCATAAGGCCTGCACCCCTGAGTCTTCTCTTTACTGTTGTACATGAAACTGGTGTTGAGCAGGTAGAATTCAATGAAGCTGTCAGCTGAGGATACGTGAGGTGTCTATTTCTCAAACTAGAGACTCTGATGTACTTATCCTCTTGCTTAGTTGTACATCTGGCCTTCCACATCTCTTTCTGTCATTGTTAGAACCAGTTGTCCTTTGTATTTGAAGACTGTAGTTTACACCTTTTTATGAAATCTTAAATCTTTAGGTAATTTCAAGCATTTTATAGCCTTCATTCCTCAAAACAATGATTGATGAGTTTCTAGAGAAAGATGTTTCTTTTTTGCCATTTTTGTCCTAATATTGACATTAATACATGCCAGTCTATTGCATATGGGGCAACTCAAAAACAAACACAAAGACAATGTCAAGCATCATTTAATGAACCAAATAGCTTTCAGAAGTGTTTGATATAATGGCAAGTGATTTTCTAGTTCCAAATTATCATTTTAGCATGATTATTCAAGAATAAGGTGTTGGCGTGGTGGCTGCTGGAAATGGGGCCTGTCTAGATTTTTATCAAAAATTATATTTTTCAAATAGTGATGGTGCTGTTGTTTACATCACTAATGTCTTGACTATACTTTGTGATCAGTTGAATGCTACTTTCATGAATTAAAGTGCCAATTTCCTTCAGAAACAGCTAAATCTGTACAATTTTCCAAACTTTTGGCTGCCAGTGTGTGTGTGTGTGTGTGTGTATATATATATATATATATATATATATATATATATATATATATATACACACTGCCTCCATTGATGGGATAACCTGGTCATTCAGTTTATTCAGGTTGTCAGCTGACTTACTGTATGGCCGCATAATGTTGCTGAGCCCATACCTGACCAATTGAAGCAACCCCAGATCATAACACTGCCTCCAGAGACTTGTGGACACTATGCATGATGGGAGCATCACTTTATTCGCTTCCCTTCTTACCCTGACGTGCCCATCACTTTGGAATAGGGTAATTCTGGACTCATCAGACCAAATTACCTTTTTACATAACTCCACAGTCCAATCTTTATGCTCCCTAGCAAACTGAATTAATTTTTTTTTTTTTTTTTTTCAGATTAGCCTCAGTAACAAGTGGATTTCTTGTGGCCACCCAGCTGTTTAGTCCCAATCCTGGTTGCATTGTGCATGTGGAAATAGTCTTACTTTCACTATTAAACATAGCCGTGAGTTCAACTATCGTTTTTTTATGTTGTGACTTCAAGTGTTTAAGTGATCTCCTATCATGATTATTCAAGATTGTTTCCGACCACATTTCTCCAGTGAAGCTGACGGTTCACCACTCTCCTTCCAGGTTTTAATAATTAATTGGACAGTTCTTAACCCAATTCCAGTGATTTCATCAATCTCTTTAGTTGTTTTCTTTGCTTTGCTTGCAGGCCAATAATTTGCCCCTTCTGAAACACAGTATCTGTTCCACGACCAGGCCACATTAAAACTGACTTAAAAACTTTTTAGGAATTCATGATTTATTTTTGGTACTTTTCATATCAAACTATGAAAATCCATTTTAAAAACACAAATTATTAAATAAAAACTACGTTATTCTAAACAAAGAGTGAAATAAACACAAACCATTTAGTATTACATACAACATTTATTAATACATTAAGTATTTGTTGTGTGAAAATTATAAATTTCTCAAAAAATGACTACTGTCCCACAGCTGTGCCATCATTTAAACTTCACCAAACAATATAGCTCCATATAAAGTTTTTTCAGAGATTAGTGTACTTGTTGTTAAGAAGTTAACAAAAGTGGTAGTGAAGATCATGCTTGAGATGAAATATGAGGCAAGTGATAAATAAAGTGAAACATTAAGCTAAATATCTCAATATTTTTATTGGGTGTCATTTCCAATAAAGCTGTAATTTTGCCAAATTATTTAAAAGGGGGGAAATATTATGTTATATTGTATGTATGACATATAAAATATTAGCAGGACAAGACAAGGGAGAATGCATTTTTTTACACACAATACAGAATTTTAGATGAGGTGCAAATTATACTGTGTGAATTTTAACAACTTTATGAAAAAATGACATAAATCTCCAGTGATGCATTTAAATACACTGTTGGTAGACAAATGTAAAAATATATGTATATACATATTTGTGAGTGTGAAAAATGTTTTAATGAGATTTTACTTTCTTGTAGTCCAAAAAATGCAGTTTAATTCCCTTCTGTATAATTTTTCAAGGTTAACAAATGACAATTTTTCAAATCAGTAAGCAGTTTTAAAAATGTACAATATCTCTCTAGCAGGAAAATGATACAGGATTTCAAGTTAGACATGGCAAGCCTTAAAGGGATAGTTCACCCAAAATGAAAATGCTCTCATCATTTACTCACCTCGTGCCTTCCCAGATGTGTATGACTTTCTTCTGCAGAACAAATATTAAGATTTTTAGAAGAATATTTCAACTCTGTAGGTCCTAACAATGCAAGTGAAGGGGGTGCCAAAATGTTTTGCTCCACAAAGCACATAAATGCAACATAAAAGTAATCCATACTCCAGTGGTTAAATCAATGTCTTCAGAACCAATCTTACAGGTGTGGGTGAGAATTAGATCAATATTTAAGACCCTTTTGATGGAAACATGATAGAAAATCTTCTCTCTGCACAGTAGGGATGTATGCATAAAGAATGTGAATCACCAAAAACACAAGAAAAGAAATCAAAAGTTAAAGTGGAGATTGACTGAGCAGGGAGGAGAATTTATAGTAAAAATGGATTTAAATATTTATCTGTTTCACACTGGAGTCATATGGATTACGTTTATGCTGACTTATGTGATATTTGGAGCTTCAAAATATTGGCACCAATTCACTTTCACTGTATGAACCAAAATAGCTGAGATATTCTTCTGAAAATCTTAATTTGTGTTCTGCTAAAGAAAGAAAGCCATACATGTCCGGGATGGTATGAGGGTGAGTAAATTATGAGAGAATTCTCATTTTTGGGTGAACTATTCCTTTAAAAGTTTCACTTTAAATGTATGGGAGAAAGATGCAATAAAACTGTCAGTCCCAAACATTCTACATAACATCTCTTTTGTGTTACAAGGAAGAAAGAAAGTAATTTGGGTTTGGAATGACTTGAGACTAAATTACACACACACACACAAACATTGTGAACTATGTTCAATAAGCATTTCACTTCAGTCTGTTTTGTATATCATGTGAACCTAAGATATAATAGGTTCGTGCCCATGCCTCACCTTTTCTTACCTGCAATAATGTTTTGTGCTAATTCTGAGCTAATTTCTGATGTACCACTGGCACACATCCCTCAGCCCAAGAATCAATAGCACAAGGCTGAGCTTCTAAGTCCTCTTGCCAATAGCGTTCACATTCTGGATCATCCCCCTCATCTCTCCCCAGGAAAATACATTCAAGCGTCTGCACCAGGTTATTCTGTGCCCACCACACCGAGAATGGTATCAACTGGTTGAGGGCAGAGAGTTTTTGTATGAGCTAAATTAATGCCTCATAAAACTTTTTCATTGTAAAAATGTGTGTATTCAGATGACCTGTGTGCATAAAGTCATGGAATTAAATTTTAACTGGATGAAAATAATGACTGGAACACAAAATAAAGGTTAAAGGTGCTGTAAGTGATTTTTTTCATGGCAAGGTATGCACAATGTTTCCTACTACCTGTGAGATATTACTGAAATAAGTGTTGTAAGATATCTCACCTGTCTCTATGACAACTCTAGACACTGTATACAGCAAACAAAAATGTGTCCGCGGACAATGACGCTTTCGACCTGTCAATCATTTTGCATGTTCTCATAGTGTTGTAGTTGCAGCAAAATATTGAGACTTACTGCCATTTTGAAGCCATGTTGTTCATAACAGTTGTCAGTTGAGGGCACTATTTTGCCGCTCATGTTTTTAACAACTGTTTCTGCATGATGTTGGTCTCAATAAAGTTAATTTGGTATCTTTGGAGTGCGGGATTTGGAAAGAGATTGTGTATCTAATCCAACGACTCAGTCTGGTGGAAGTAGAATGGCTAAAAATCACTTACATCACCTTTAAATAAAGAGCCAGAAATAAGCATGAGATGTCAAGTAGGGGAAGTGACTCAGTTAAGCAAATCTAAGTTTGACATGTTTTCTTATAGAAATGTAAACATCCTTCCAATAAAGTGAGTAATAAATCAAAGATTAATCTCTCATCTAAACACTCATGTTATGTTTTGTCATAAAATGACAAAATAAGTTACTTTTTGTTCATCTGACTCCAGAAAAATTGCTAATTGATTGGTCATCAAAAGCAGTGAAATTTTGGAGCAACTTTTAAAATGGCCGCCGAACAGTGGTAGCACATAATCCCAAATAACTCAAGAACTAAACATTTGTTTGGCTCCAAATGAAAAGTTAAATTATACCAAAAACTATGTGTAATTCCTCTGCAACAATGAATTATTCTCTAGCTTTCTGGGTTTTTAATTTTTATTTAAGTGGTTTTATAAGGTACATAGGCTTAATAGGGTTACTTCCCCCTATATTACAAACAACTGATAATGATTGCTCACCAGAATTTTGTATCAAAGGAAATATTAAAACTTTATACAGACTGAGATTAATGGCAAAGGAAAAGGCAAATGGGATGCCTGGCAAAAACACAAGTTGAAGAAAAGGACATCTGAAGCAGCTCACCTGTCTCTGTAGATACACCTGAAAGCATCTTTCCATCACAACTTCCATCAGTTCTGCTATAATATCCGCCACCATCTCCTCACCCTCCTCCTGTTTGAGCATGCTGGTCCAGGCAGTTTCAGTAAGGCAGCCCGGGACAATGTCTACAGCCTCAACAGACTGGATCAGGGTCGGGGGTGGACCGGCACTAACTGGACCAGAATCAGTGCGGCTCTTTTCGACCAGTGACTTGGCAGCTGAACGAGGCATGCTTACTTCTCTAGCAAAAATAGAATTTAAATAAAATAAAAACAAGGAGGGCACAGTCACAGTAACCCTAAGCATTCCACTAATGTTACATAACCATTGTATTAAATAAGCATTTGTTTTTTAATGTTTTGCTTGTTTGTTTGTTTTTTTGAGGGGGCACCCTGACTCACTTGGTGAACACCTAATGTAACTGACTATGCTAAAATATAATTGTAGTTCAATACAGAATAAACAAAAATATAAATTAAGGTAGACCATGGCTAGTTGTCTCAAAGGGATAGTCACAAGGGCTTTATCTCAGTGAATATAATATTTGGAGTCACACATTTTTGTTTTCTCTCATAGTATGTTGGTTTCAAACACCTAGTTCAAGACTGTCGGAAATTAGGATATATTTTATGAATTCTATCCTTCAAACTAAATTCCAACATCATCATATTTTATTATCACACTGAAATACATTTGGGCAAATGTCACCTATATTATAATCCATGTTCAACCTGTTTGCATTTTCATATATCGTTTTGTATCATAATTATTTTGCTGTTAATAAGTCTATAAAAGCCTATAGCCTTATTTTTAATGACAGGTTCGCATTGTGAAAACTTACCTCATATAGTGTGATAACATGCCATGGTCAATGTTTGATTAATGAACTGTAGGAAAGGACCATAGCTTTTTTGTAGTTATAGTTCACCTAAAAAATCATTTACATGTATTTGACATTCCATTTTCAGATCAGTATTATAAATTATTGATCAGAAGGTGGAGATATGCACAGAAAATGTGAATCACCAAAAACAAAAGAATGCAAAAGTGAAAGTAGAGACTGATAATAAAAAAGGACTTAAATGTTGATCTTTTTCTCACCCACACTTATCATATCGCTTCTGAAGATATGGATTTAACCACTGGAGTCATATTAGTTACTGTTATGTTGCCTTTGTGTGCTTTTTGAACCTTCAAAGTTCTGAAGTTCTACAGAGCTGTAATATTCTTCTAAAAAATCTCAGTTTGTGTTCAGCAAAAGAAAGAAAGGCATAGGCCTACACATCTGGGATGGCACGATGGTGAGCAAATTATGAGAGAATTTTCATTTTTAGGTGAACTATCTCTTTAAAGGAGCAATTGACTAAAGAACAACCCCACTCTGAGAAACATTCACTGGAGTGATTAGTGAAAAGTGAGACAATACGCCCCTCAGTTTGAATGGACGTATGACGCTGCTGATGTTATAGCCACATTATATCTTAATTGTGGAATTAGATTTGAAATTATTTTAAAAGAATTTCACCATTCAGCACAATAACAGAAAATATGTAATTAAAATGCAAAAACTCACCCGTGTTTCTGTTGCCTACGGTTATTGCTCTTAAAAGAGGTAGACGGCGATTGTGTACACGTTGGATTTGTGTATTGTTGACTATGGTTGCTAGGTAACCAGGTTCAAATACGGATTGACGCTGTGTACGGAAAACACAGACCAATCGGCTCGAGTAATAAAGTGGCTAGACTGCAGCACTAGCAGACTGCAGTGGACCTCTGCTTAGTGAATTTTGGTTACGTAGTGGATGTTTGTTTTTTATGCGTTACACTGAGTACGTTATTACTTAGTATTAAAGTATTACACTGAGGCGTTTGTATAATATTGCTTAGCTTTTAAAAATGGTCATAACCGGCCCGGGATTTTACATGGCAACTGGCCCAAACTTTTGGATTGATCCAAAAGTTGTTGAGCGGGGGATTCGCTGTCATTTTCTGTATATCGCGGTGCCGTTTTGTGGTCCGTTCTGCATAATGCGGCGGCTCATTTTTGCTTACAACAAAACATTCATATGTCATCAAGTAATGTTTACCACAGACCTTATTTTACTCATGAGTTCAAACCCCCCTTTATAAAAACCCATAGGAAAATCCAGAGGGAACCCATCCAGGTTTTTGGACTACGGCCCTGTCCCAAATGGCGCACTTCATGCGGACTTTCGGTCTCGTGGACTTAAATTGCGCGTGCTCGCTGAGTCTACGAGTCCGTAGGCCGTCCCATTTAGCATTTTAACGCTCTGAAGTGTGCTCAGCAGCGCCCCCTTTGTACCCTTGAAGCGGTCTTCCGCAAAGCCCGCATAGATCCAGGCTTCACGCACTTCAAGTACCCAGGAGTCCTTGCGAAAGGCCAATCAGACAACTGGTGTGAAGAGCGCTTTCGCTCACGGACACAGACAATTGATAACATGGCTGAGAAGAAAATATTTAAGTGTAAGTATCATTATGGTTTGTATGACTGTGTACATTTTACCAGTTGTTACCTACAGTTTATACAAACATTATGGTCATCGACCAGTGGTTGATGTCTCAAACATAGTAATAGCGCGCTGAATATAGGCTGATCGCATAACGATTCATTATATAGAACCGAATGGCAGGGCTTTACTGAGTCATATGTAAGTGAAGTATGGATATTTAAACCTGTAAATTAAAAACGACATAAAAAAAACAAGGTACACATAAAAAATATAAAATACATATATATATGTATATAAAGCAAAAAGAAAATTAAACAGTAAATCAAATAATATGACTTAATGCATTAACGACTTTTGACAAGTTATAGGCCTATGTTTATCTACAAAGTCAATAACATTTACTTGCTTACCCTTTCCTCCGTGCATAACATCAGCATTTGTATGCATGAAAAATAATCTTGTCTTCTACGACGTCGGAGCGTATAAATGTGATTTCTCTGCATGGCAAGCCATCTCGCAAACACAATAGTAAAAACAACAACAATAGGCAACATATTTCCCCGAACCGAACCTGCAGCTCCTGTCCAACAATAACCACGCTTCATGATCGAGTCTGTCCCAAAAATACTTCTCAATGCGCCCTTGTGGACTTGCGCGAGGGGCCCTATAAGTCTGCACTACATGACGTCACCGAAGTGTGGACTCTGAGGAAGTCCACAAGTCCGGAGTGTGCCATTTGGGACAGGGCCTACAAGCTTGTGGTGATGGGGCGTGGCCAAACAACGTCTGTGGAAACCGTGGCTGAGACAGTGAGTGTGGTGAGTGTTGGCACCTGTGGGAAATCACAATGTAATGTAAATTACTGCCATTCGCGTGATTGACAACTGGAGCGCGAACAGACAGCATTTCTATGCGAGGACAGCGAGGTGCGCACGGCGCGCGCCTGTGATGTGCACAAGGCAGTCGTCGCGACAAGTGTGGCTGTATCTGAAAACGTTCACTCTTCACTATTTCCTATATCATTCCTGACAGTTAGTGCACTATATCTCAGCAGTAAGTGAACAAAATGAGTGAATTCCTAAAGAAAGCGTTTAACCCACTTTTGTTAGGCGCTGTCTTCCCAGAAGTTTCGCTAGTTGTCATATTCTCCAATATTTACAACTGTTTTGTCAGACCACAAGCGCAGCCAGGTAACTGCCCCTTCCACTATTTACGGTAAGCTGCGTGCATTGAATGCATGAAGTGTCCAACATTCCACACTCCATTTTGACAGTTGAAAAAGTGCATCATCCGGGTACTTAAAGTGCACTTCTTTTTGTTGCATTTTCAGCGTAAACATACTACTCGCACTACTTACTACACAAAATGCCATAGCATAGTGCAGCAAAGTGTGCAGTTTGGGACGCACCTCAAGTCTTCTGAAGCCTTCTATAAATTTGTGTGAGAAAAAGAGTGAAAATTTTGGTTTTAATTGATGAAAATCTCCTTGCCTCTGTGAAGGCAATAACATCTTATTCAAAAGATACATCTGAGCTTTAGCATGTCGCAGTCAGTCACAAGACACATGAGAGCCCATGGTATTTGACATCACAGATGACGTCAAACCTGTGTCTTAACATTTCTTTAGGCAATTTTTTCATGTTTAAATGATGGAAGGATTTGTTATGATGAATGGGAACGATGATCGAGTAAAGACTTAAAGCTTGTAGTATGCAACCTTTTTTCTGTACTAAAATACTGGTGCAGGCTGATCCAGCAGATGGAAAATAACTCCAATAACTCAGATGATTTGTAGAAATAATAAAGGGCTGTTTACACCAAGAACTATAATGATAACTATAAAGTTCTGTTTGATATGAGAATACTGAAATACCCAAAAAATGGATGTGGATAACCTCTACTGCTCTACCTTTCACAAATAAAACAAAATAAAAGCAGACAAATATGGATACATTAAATATTTCAGAGATGAGAAAAGTTGGGAGAATGCAACACTCCACTGAGAGAATTATTGTCTTATGAAGACAAATTTTATTCATACTTTCGTATGAGTCAACATCAGTTTGATGGTATCTTGGATATCATGAAAAAGAATATCAGCAAGAGCCCAACAAATTTCATAAAACCAATCAGCACTTCATACCATTTGGCAGTATGTATCAGGTAATATAATTATAGTGCAATGAAAACTTAAATCATGTCTTATTTAAATACAGGCTAATTTATCATATGAAGTGGTATGTTGTTTCATTTAAATTGTTTAGTTTGTTTTTAGGTATTTAGCTACAGGAGATTCATACAAAAAATATACTTAAACTTTCGACTTGTGTGTGACACAATTTGGGAGAAGTTGCAGCCCAAGTGCATGCCCATTCCAAAGGGTTGGTTTAATATGATTGGTTGAAAATTCCAACTGGATTTCAGGAAAGGTGGCAACTCAACTGCATTGGGACTTTGAATGGTAAGCATGTGGTCATCCATCAAACTCTGGATCCACCTTTTATTACTACAACGGTGGTTTTTCCATTGTCTTGATGGCCCTGGTTGACCACATGTATTGATTTACCATAATTGGCATTGGTGGCCATGGTTCTAGCAATGAAAGGGGCATCTTTGCTCAATGTGCCTCAGGGAAAGCAATTAAAAATGACACCCTGGCCATTCTTCAGCCAAGGCCACTGCCTGGATCTCCACAGCAAGTCCCCCATGTGATTGTGGCTGATGAGGCCTTCCCACATTCACAGAACATCATGCGCCCCTACCCTGGAAAGGACCTAGACCAGGGTGGACAAATACACAACTTTAGGCTATCAAGGGCCAGGATGGTGGTGGAAAACTCGTTTGGGATCCTTGCCTCCAAGTTGGAATTGTACCAAAGGAGGATTAGGTTGCAGCCTCAAAAAATGTGGACACAGTTATAAAGGCCACTTGTGTCCTGCATAATTATATAATCAAAACTGCCAACCCATCAACTCAACACCAAGTGTCAGAGTGGGTGGTAGTTTCAGGTACCTGTGGAGCTGTATATAATCTACCTCAGTGTGGGAATCATCCATCAAGGGAAGCTTTTTTTGATTAGGGAGGCCTACAATGACTATTTTATGTCAACTTCTGGAGCAGTCCAGTTGCAGCAAAATTCCTGCATTGGAGAATTCAATAGAGGGAACAATTGAATTGTTAATTCAACTGAATTGTATTGTTCTTTATTGTTCATGTTATTTACTAATATATGTCATTTTAAAACCTAGATTGACTACAAAATGCTGCACACCACATTAATTTACCTCCATAATTAAAATTAAAATGCCATTTAAAATATATTTTCATGAATATTTATTTAATCCTTATCAATCACAGCAAACATTTACATAAATTTTTGTTCTGATAATTTAATTACTTTTATACATAAGTGGAAGCCTATAGAAATGTGTCCAAAAAGTCCATTCCACTGTCCCACACACAGGCCTGAGAGGATGCACGGGCCATATACAATGTCTCCATTTCTGCTCTATGGAAAAGCTCATGAATCTTACATTTTATCTTAGCTTTTGTGTGTTCTGGCATCTTTCACATTGAAACGCAAGTATGCATTTCCCCAGTTCGCCTCCTTCATTCTGTCATCAGCAAGGTCCAAGTGGACATGGAAACAGTTCTGTTAATTGTGCTGAAATGTCCCAATCAGTCCTGGTTTCTGGAGATACTGGATCCAGAAATACTTGATGGGCCTCCATGGGAAATGCCATTGAAGAAAGATCTTCTCTCTCAAACACAAGGCACGGTTTGGCATCCCCAGTCAGAGCTTCGAAGCCTACACGTGTGGCTTTTGAATGGAGCACAGCGGATGAGCCAGAATTGTCATGGTCGGTGATGAACACGATATTACAGGCTAGAGCGCCATGCACAAGATGCCTTTATGCACTGAAATGGAATGTGTTCACTAATTGGTGCTTTTCATAAGGCACCGATCGAATTGCCCCATACCTGATATTCGTACATTTCTTAAGAGCGATCGGATGCGGGGCTCACTCCATCTATGCTCAAAGTTTATGTGCTGATTATATCTGTATATCACACACTGAAACTGGCACCTCTACAGGAAAACATGATTTAATCATAATTCCCAGTAATTACATAACTGCTCACAGGGCCTCCCTTCGAGCCTCTGGACTATGTTGAATTGTGTGTGCTTTCTCTTAAGACGGCATTACTGCTGGCTTTTGCCTCCGTAATATAGGTTGGTGATTTGCAAGCACTGACAGTTGACAATTCTTGTCTGGAGTTTGCTACGGGTCTTTCAAAACCACTGTTAAACCCACAAAGGTTATAACCACACCATTCAGAGCACAGGCAGTACACCACCTGGCTTACGAGTCACAGGGTGCCAGTTGCCCAATTGGTGTTAAAATACACTCAACTAGAGGCGTGGCCTCTTCATGGGCATGGATGAACAGTGTGTCCTTACAAGACAAATGTTTTGCAGCTGGATGTCTTCTCAAAACACATACATAACATCTCTCTCAAAACAAGTCCTCTCTGTCTAGAGTGCTTACTATTTTATTGGCCTAATATATGTATGCCCCTCTTTTTAATTACGGGCTCCCTGTCACTTTACACTACCACCTCTATTCGGACCACAGTATTCCCAAAGTTACAGGCACTTCATTATAAAAAAAACGTCCTTTCTGACTGGGTTCATGAAGAGGTTAATCCATACTATATGACCATAGTTCATATATACATTCTAAGTGTTCCCATCCTGGCTGACCATAAGGGTCATTCACTTGCGACATATTCATGTTGGTCGCCGTCCCTCGGTTATGTACAGTACATAACTGTCATAATTCCATTGTTGTCTGCCCCGTGTTTCACTTGTCTTTGTCTAAAAAACTACACTTCCCACAATTCCCGGTTCTCATCACTGCCATCATTGTGTCATTGTTTGCACCTGTTTGTCGTTTGTGTTCCTCCTGTGTCTGTGTATATAAACCCTGTTTGTTCTCCACTCCTTGTCGTTTGTTGAATGTTGATGAATGTTGTACGTGTTCTAGATGTTATGGATGTTTCTTCCGTGTTTCGCTGTTCCTGTTTATGCCTTGTTTCCCCAGTCCGTGTTCCTTCGAGGCTTTCTTGTTTCTAATGTTTACATTTTTGTTTATCCCCTCGTGGATGTTTTATTTGTTCCCATGTGTTTTGTTTTACTCTGTGTTTTCTTGTTTATTTGAGTAATAAAAATCATGCATAGATCCACCCCCTTGTCTGCCTCCTCCTGCATCATAACAATAACCTTGGTTCCCTGAGATAAGGGGAATGAGACATTGTGAAAGATGGACTCAGAGTTCATTGAGATGCGAGCGATGCGCTCTTTGACCCTCAGTCAGATAAATTCTGAGGAATGGTGTTTGCGTGCCCAATTTTATAGCCGTGTAAAAGGACACTCCTCATATGCATCAGCTTTGTGGCGCAATGTCTCGTTCCCCTCACCTCAGGGAACCAAGGCTATGTACGTAGTCGAGACATTTTGTCACCTGCCATTTTTTGCGCTTGAGCCCTGTAAACTCGGATGGAATTGGATTGGCTGTCAAAGTTTCTACTGTTCATCAGCTACAAAAAAAAAAAAAAAATGCTCTGAAAGTAATCTCAACAATATCGTTCCTCTGTTCTTTATCATTATAGTTGTGGTGTGGACTCTGCTATTTACTTAGAGTAATAATGATTTTGAAAACTTTATCGTTACAGTTATCATTATAGTTCTTGGTGTGAACGGCCTTTAACAATTATAACTGGTAACTGGAACAATTATAACTGGTTAATTAAACTAATAAAATCTATTTTAATGAACACTGAATAAATGCAAAATAATAAATAAATACTTTTGGAATATTTAGCAAATAGGTCTTGAAGATATAACTCCTAAACTAAGTATGTTGTCTCATCTAATGAACTAAGAAAGAAAAAGAAAGGATTAAGATAGACTGTGGCCTTAGAGATGTCTTTGCAGAGAGCGAGGAGAGAAGAGCTGAAAAGATATTTGTTCGAACATATATAATAGAAATCCATGTGCAATCATGATTTATCTCAATGTTTTTGTTTTGACATAGAAAACAACACATTCAGCCTGGGTCTCAATGGCATTCAGGACCTAAAACTAGGTAAGCAGTATTATTTAAGACAAAACAGTTTTGAACCTTAACCAGTTTTTAACCTTAACTAATTCAGCACTTAGATAGGTATCATGAGTAACAAATCATAGTCACTGAACATTGAATAAGAAAATAAATACTTAATATCCCTACATATATTTTGAGTATTATCAAGTACAATGATGACATGACTGCATAGATAAATTTATGGATATATGAATATTGCTTAATAGTGGATTATAATTGATTACAAAAATAATATTTTATAAGCAAAGTATAAAATAAAGAAAATCGTTTATCCACATGCATCAAATACTTTTTTCCTATCCCAAAATAATATGCAGAGACAACTTAAGTAAGCCGTTCATAGGTTACTGTAAGCACTGTCTTTCTGTGGCGCTATTAAAATTGCACTGTTTATGGGACCCACCCCAACATCGTTACTTAACCAATGGCGTGAGTTGGGGTGGGACTATCACTTTGTTTGACCAACGGCAGAGGGGGGCTTATTCACAAAGCTGTTTTGAAAATAAATTTATTTTTGCAATTCCTTTTGGTGTCAGTAGTAGCGCAGAAATTACAAACTTCAGCATTACATTTGGGTCTGTATAATATATGGTAATAACAATAATAAAAATACATTTTATATATATATATATATATATATATATATATATATATATATATATAATTATGGTAATATAGAATTATATAATGGAACCATGGAAACAACAGCCTCACTCTTTCAAGGATATTTCTAATTTTCCATAAGCATTCCAGAAACATTTCAAGAGTTCTAAGTCTTAAAAAACCTTTACCAGCTCTGAAATTAATCACATAAAAATATTTAATTTGAATCTAGAAAATAATTTTAAAATGTAAAAAGGATTTTTACAAGACTATATGCTTAATTAAGTCTACCAATCGCGAAAAGAATTGCTAATGATTTAATCCACATGTTATCAAATTTAAAAATGAAGATTGTGTAGTGAAAATAAGAACTCATATCTTTATTAAACACGTGAAATGAAGGCAGCATGGGTGTCCTAAAAGCTAATATCAATCTACGGAGGACTGCGTTTGTCTTTCTCTTAATTCAAACATTGGATTTCTCATGTAATGGCCACAGTGTGTCTGAACCATAGGTCTTCACCCAACATTGGTGTATGAAAATGTTCATGTTAACACTAGTCGTCTGGTTATTTCGCTCACAGGCTTCGTTCCGCCTTGCATGCTGAACTGAAGGAGGAGTTCTGGCCTTGCGTGTCAACATCAGCTTCCTGAGCTCTGCTTCAAACGTAGCTGGACAAAATGGTACGTGTACACTTATCAGACAACATTATTTATGTCAGAAATGCCTTGGATTTCTGTGAATTCGTTTAAATGCATAAGTCTATGTAGATATATAAAATATCCTCTTTTCGAAAAAGCTGTTTTTTTTTAAGGCTGGTGGGTCACATGACAGCAGCGAGCTAGCGCAGAGTTGTTCATCTCGTGTTACCAGTAATAGAGAGTCAGGATGTAGACAGTTAATCTCGCTTAAATTGATTAAATCTATTAGGATCGTAGTATGTTTTTGGCCACATTAACTAATTATGTGTTTCAGTTTTGCGACGGTTAATCTGATGTGTTAATGCTGAATGATAATAGCATGTTAGCCTCCAGTAGCTAACATGAAACTGTACTTCTACAGTCTTGATTAACGATTTGTTATTGCTTTTAGAATTATTACTAATGGATTTCACACAAAACTCACATTGAACATACATTGAATATAAAATAAATAATAATACAAAAAATTGGGGGTTTACCCCAAAATAGATCGTGTTATATTTAATTGAAAACTAGTGCAATATTTGCTCTTTTAACCCTTTAAAAGTTGTATTTCAAATAGAAAACAAAAACCTTGGATGAAACATTAACTTCCAACATTTGTTAATTAAATGCTCTGACCAAGCATGCCTCAATCACTCCTCTGAATTCATCAGTTGTTAAATGTTAAAGTACTTATATTAATATAATTTTCTTGGAAAGTGCTTGACTGTAGTTGTTACTGGAGTCTGAGAATAAAATGAAAATCTTTCTCTATAAATATCTAAATTCAAGGAGCCAAAATTGTTTTGTTGCCTAAAATATGTGATACAGAGGGTTTAGCATAGGCTAAGTACTTCTAATACATTAAAACAATTCAATGGTATGTTTATGTTTATGTAAATTAAGAAGCAGCTTAAAAAGTGGGAATATTTTTTAGAATGACCATTTTTGGAAATTAAAGGGGTGTTCATAGCTGAAGCTGGACTGATATATCAGTTTTGCTTATTAATCTGTACCAATAGTTTCTGTTTGAAACTATCATGATTGGCAAAAACCAACGCTGATAGTTGCATTAGTTTTCGTCTTATTATTATTATTACTATTCTGTGTTCCTCTGTTCCCAAACCCTTTATTTGGTGTGTGTGTATATATATATATATATATATTAGGCTATATATTAGGCTATGAAAAGCTTAATTTGGTAAATATATATGTAAAGAGCATTGTAAGGGAGCCAAGACTCTGTTACCATCACTGTTTATGTACTAATTTATGATTATTAGTGCGAAATGTTATTTAAAAAGACACCTATTACAATTGACAGGCGATCGCTGATGATCTACTGTGTTTTAATTACTGCTCGTACAGTATTTATTAGCCCATTTGACAATGTTTACTTTATTGTTATTCTATTTTAATACATTATAGATGATTGTAATAGTGTATGTTTTGTTTCCCTTGTGTGTGATTTTTATTTATTTATTTTTTTTTTATTTATTTTTTTCTCTTCCCTTCCCCAAACCACTTGAGTGCAAACCCGCAGTCATGACTAAACCCTCAGGAACATTTTCATTGGTCATCACAATCATGCAGTAACCTGTGATTAGTTCAGACTCCAGAAAGATACATCTTATCTTAATGGTAAATTAAGCCTGCTGGTAGTTTTCAATAAGGCTGTGGTTTGCACTCCAGTGGGTTGGGGGAAAAAAATCATGTTGTGTTTGTGTGAGCTGGAAGCACGGCAGTTTCAAAATAAGCGTCCCTGGTCCATTTCAGACTTGTTTATAATTAAAAGTCCCATGTTATGCATCAAATCTGAAATTGTTCTTGTTATTATTGTGATTTTGGTTGCACAACAAACACGCGTGTGGGATTTTACTCATTTGCAGCCTCTGTACCTGTAACAGTGAGGAAAGATTAAGATTTTTTTTTTACATTCAATAAATCGATTTGAAAAACTATTTGCAAATATTTGGTTATCTGCCCCTTTCCACCAATTTTAGGTATTGGCATCAGCAAAATCCACTATCAGTTGACCTCTAATTGTAACTAAGTAATCAGAAACAGCAAATATTTATACTGTCCATATTAAGTAATGCTTTTAGATTTTCAGCTGTGATTAAAGTGAAACTATGTTCTGATGGGATTCTTCAGCAGCATACAGTGGCTCTCACCCTAAGCTTCACACTAAGTGTTTGCTGCAATTGTTATCCATTTATCAACCTCATTCACCTAACATTTAAACTAACATTTGAGTTTTCCATTTTATATTATTCTTCCACTTTATTGTTTCAGTTTCCTTCTGTCTCACACCATCTTTCATCTTTTTTTTCCCTTTGTTGTGATCATGCTTCCAAACACCCCATCCACCTTACCTTTCCTCACCCACTGTTCCTCATCTTGTCTCCAATCGACCACTGCGTTGTATTCAGGCTGGTCACAGAGTAAGTGCCCTACCCAGACCTCTCATGCTTGTGGCTTTCTGAATTTTAGAATAGTGCTGCTGCTTCTGGGCTGCTGGATCTAGCACTATTCCTCTTACCACACTATTGTGCATTTTGTTTAAACTCTTTTGCAGGGAAGCCTTACAATAGATTAATTTCTCTCTGATCATAAAATAGCCATGACTAATCATCTAAGTATTAGCTTGCAGCTTGAGAATAATTATTACGTACGTACCTGACTACACCATCATTATCAACATGCCATTTTAACAATATATCATCCTGTTTCTAAGCATTGCTGCTTATTATATTTTGTGTTTTACATATTTTATGAAAAGAATTGTGTCTAAAATATGCACACGTCTAATTATAGTATCAGTGAGGCTGCTCCAAACATAGTGATCACATGGGAAAAATCGGCTATGTTCGGAATGGAATACTAGTGTGCTGCATACTACGCAGGATACACTGAATACTGCCTAGTGTGTGTGTGGGTGAGTGCGCGTGTGTGTGTGTGGTATTTTATTTTTTTTAAACAGTAGTAAGCTCCATTTGTCTCATGACCACGCTAAATTTTGCATTCCGCTGCATTGATAAAATTATTGATTTTCCAAAGAATCACAATCTTTATTTCTCGATCAATTATTTTGATAATCGATTAATCTAATGATTATTAGACTATTCTGCGATAATTGCAACGATTAATCATTAGCTCTTAACCAATTATTCATCTTGTGCCCCGACATAAAAGGTTGTATTAAACGTGCTTACTATCAATAAAGAGGAGACATTTTTTTTTAAATACCTCTAAATTACATTCACTGAATTAAATGAAAAAAAAAAAAACTTTTTATGAAGTTTAATTCAGTAAAGAAATTCACTGCAAAAAATCATATCATGAGTTTTTGTCTTGTTTTCCATTTAAAATTGTACAGTTACTTGAGAAGCAACATATAAGATATTTAGACTTGCTTTGAGAGGATGTATCTTAAATATACAGTAAGTGTATTTTGTATATAAGCATATTTTTTCACTTGGTTATACTTCTGCGAGTGCAGTAAAGACAAAATATACATATATATTCAAGCTCTATTCTCTAAAAGCAAGTTTAAAACTTGCTGCTTTTCAAGTGAATACATCTTTTTTTTAAAGGAGTTTTAGATATTTTGTTGCAGTGTATAATGGGGCGAAGAATACCCTCTCTGGCCATTCTGGCCATTGACATTCTTTCTTATTAATAAAGCTGTATATTGGCAATTTTCTTCACGATAAGAAATGCACAGTGACACATATATTATGATTCAATAAGTTGCGATCCATCACGTTATAATCTAGCTGCAGCAAGCGTGCGCTTGAGGGATGAGCGTTCCTGTGACAGAGTGTGCCTCAACCTGGTGAAGTTTCAATCTCTTCCCCTCAGATCAGGACATTCGCGCAGGTCATAGAAGTGGCGCTGACTGCACAGAGAAATGCCAGTTTCGGAGTTTGAAGTTATTTACATGGTCTGCTTCCGTATTATTTGAACTTTAACTATGGGACTAAAATTTCTGTGATTAGCCACTGGCTGGTAAATGTTCTGGTTTCTCTCACCAGATTGAGTAGTGTATTGGCTAAGAAGTTCGGCATCTTTTTGCTGCTTTGTTGAGAGTAAAAGTTTGATTTGACTCATTCTGTGTTATGTGTGTCCAAAGACGTGATCCATGCAAACATTTTGTCAATGAATAATGTCTCCAGAAAATATCCTTTCTGTTCTTTACAATCAATTGTTGATCAAAAACAAAACACAAACCTTTATTTCTTATCAGGTATAGCACAGATGAGGTAAAATAGCCATTCAAGGCTGCTCTTGTTAATATGCTTAGCTTATTTTTAGCACCTGTTCTACAAATCAATGTAAAAACTTGTAAATACTGTTATGCATTAAACAATAAACATGTTACAAAATATAACATATGTAATGTATTATAATAATTATTGATGGAACAAATGGATTATACACATTAAAAAAGCTAAAATGTTAATGTAAATAACAAAAACTAACAAATTACAATTTGTAAAATTAATATTTTTGTAATTATCTATTTAGAAGGTCCCCTGTAAAATTAACAGCATTAGCTGGTAGAAATTCTGTGATATGTAAGCAAAATGGACATTATAAATTAAATTAAATATGAAATACCCATATGAATCGATATCAAATCGATAGCTTCTGAATCCGAATCAAATCTGAAATCTTTTTAATACCCCGCCCAGGTTTGTTGAACTCTTGAGAATTCGTATGATGAGAAAACATGAGACCAATAGAAGATCTAAACCTCACACACTGACCTCTTGGCTCAATACAAAGAAAACATTTCAAATTTGTGTGATTTATTGTTGCAGGAAAGTGACTAGATGGCATAGTTTTACATTTAATATATAATTGGCTATTATTTACTAATTGTGATTTATTATTTATTAAAACCTTCAAGCGTGTCCATTGCGGTATCCAAAATAATTATGCAGACTCAAAGTCTAGTGTGACTGCGCCTTCATTTGAAAAAAAGCTGTCCTTTTATTATCTTGTAGGTAAAAACGGGTCCAGTTTTCATTTGCCTAAAAACAGTTTGCATTTTAATTGAATATTGTGTAATAATGTCTTAACTTTTGACAGCTGATAAAAAATAAAATAATGAGCCAAGAAAGAGATAATAAAGATATCGCATTCAGGTAATTTGTCACTGAAAATTAAAGATCAAGTTGAGCGCAATGCATTGTGGAAAACATTATTCTATGCAGTGTTCTTTGTTGTGTACTGCAGTTTTTAGCAGTATAAATCAAAATATAATGGGTCATCAGGTTATGCCATTCATACAGAAAATGTACAATCTGTACACAGTATGCTACTCCGAACATAGCCACGGTTATTTAGATTGATATGGTGAAATTAATTCATTCTAAATAAATCAAATCAAATGTTTTGATTTGTTGTTTCTTTAGAGTGTGAGGTAATGTGTTTTCTTATATCTCAGTTTTCTTTAATGCCACAAATCTAATTCGACATAACTTTGTTTTATGTATGTGAGTGACTTTTATTGAATGTGAGTGGTTTGATCTCATCCTATGTTTAGGTTTATAGAGTTAGCAAACATTCTTAGAAGCTCTTTTGCTTAGCTGAAAAATGTAGGCTTTAATCTAATTGCTGTCTGGTGAAAACCTCATCCTATTTTTTTACTTAATGTTAAAAATGTCCATATAGACTACAAAGGCAAAACAGTCTCTCCCAAAATATATATACATTTTTTGTTGTTGGATAGAGCTTTTTTGGATAAAGATTTTATTCAGACAGCAATCCATTGCTTGTGACTCTCCTTTTTTCTTTACTCTTAGTGTCCAGCAGCAGTTAAACATCAAGGTTTGTTCACTAACAAGTTTAATTTTGCCAATAGCTGGTCCTTGTGTTAGGCGACCTGCACATTCCCCATCGATGCAACACCCTACCTGCCAAATTCAAGAAGTTACTGGTGCCTGGCAAGATTCAGCACATCCTCTGCACAGGCAACCTCTGTACAAAGGAGACCTATGACTACCTGAAAACATTAGCTGGAGACGTGCACATTGTCAGAGGAGACTTTGATGAGGTTGAGTTTTATTTCCATTTCTCATTTAAAGGTTTAGTTCATCCAAAAATGTAAATTCTGTCAACATTTACTCTCACTCATATTGTTCCAAACCTTCATGACTTTCTTTCATGGAACATAAAAGGAGATGGGTGAACCATCCATTTACTGTATCAGTTTTTCATATACTCTTATGTACTGGTATAACCACCCATATTGCTTGTTTCTCTTGTTTTTAAATGATAGAACTTGAATTACCCAGAGCAGAAGGTGGTGACAGTGGGGCAGTTTAAGATCGGTCTGATTCATGGCCACCAGGTGATCCCCTGGGGTGACATGGCCAGCTTGGGACTGCTTCAAAGGCAGCTGGATGTGGATATCCTGATCTCTGGACACACGCACAAGTTTGAGGCCTTCGAGAATGAGAACAAATTTTATATTAACCCAGGATCAGCCACAGGGGCCTATAGCGCATTGGAAAGGTATAACATTTACTTTCATCTCTTTCACATTTTGTGTAAGGTAGAAGGTATACAGGGATTAGAAACTAAATGGATTTTCATTTTGTTTTCGTTCTGAGCAAAAAATTTATTTTTACATTCCAGCTTCGGGGGTCCACGAACTCTCTTCAAAATGGTTACCAGTTAGAATGCTTTTTTTATGATAAAAAAAAAAAAAGCAAATATCACAGTGAGACACTTACAGTGGAAGTGAATGGGTCAATTTTTTTGGAGGGTTTAAAGGCAGAATTGTGAAGCTTCTAATTTTACAAAAGTGCCTACATTAATTCTGTTAAAACTCATATATTATTTAAGTTGTAAAGTTGTTTAAATTGTAATTTTTACAGTCATTTTCGATTACGTTCTGCAAACAAATCTTGCTCTTGTTTTTAATCCCTGGTTAAATGCAGTTATACAGTTGAAGTCTTTAAAACTAATTTTTTTAACCACTCCACAGATTTAATATTAGCAAACTATAGTTTTGGCAAGTCGTTTAGGACATCTACTTTGTGCATAACATGAGTAATTTTTCCAACAATTGTTTACAGATGGATTGTTTCACCTTTAATTGACTATATTACAATTACAGTGGGTCAGAAGTTTACATACAGTTAACTCTGCCTTTAAGCATCTTGGAACATTTCAGAAAAAGATTTCAATCCTTTAGTCAATTAACCAGTTAGCTACTGAATTGGAGGTGTACCTGCGGATGTATTTTAAGAGCTACCTTCAAACTCTGTACCTCTTTGCTTGACATGATGGGAAAATCAAAAGAAATCAGCCAAGACCTCAGAAAAAAAGTTGTGGACCTCCACACATCTGGTTCATCCTTGGAAGCAATTTCCAAATGCCTGAAGGTACCACGTTCATCTGTACAAACAATAGTATGCCAGTATAAACACCATGGGACCACGCAGCCATCATACCGCTGAGTCCTAGAACCTAGTTTGGTGCGAAAAGTGCAAATCAATCCCAGAACAACAGCAAAGAACCTTGTGAAGATGCTGGAGGAAACCAGTAGACGAGTATCTACATCCACAATAAAACGAGTCCTATATCGACATAACCTGAAAGGCTGCTCAGACTACAGTTTACACATGGGGACAAAGAGCTTTCATTTTGGAGAAATGTCCTCTGGTCTAGTGAAACAAGAATTTATCTGTTTGGCTATAATGACCTTTGTTATGTTTTGAGAGAAAAGGATGAGGCTTGCAAGCTGAAGAACACCATCCCAACTGTGAAGCATGGTGGTGGTAGCATCATGTTGTGGGGGTGCTTTGCTGCTGGAGGGACTGGTGCACTTCACAAAATAGATGGCATCATGAGGAAGGAAAATTATGTGGATATATTAAAGCAAAAACTCAAGACATCATCCAGGAAGTTCAAGCTTGGTCACAAATAGGTCTTCCAAATAGACAATGACCCCATGCATATCTCCAAAGTTGTGGCAAAATGGTTTAAGGACAACAAAGTCAAGGTATTAGAGTGGCCATCACAAAGCATTGACCTCAGTCTGATAGAACATTTGTGGGCAGAACTGAAAAAGTGTGTGCGAGCAAGGAGTCCTACAAACCTGACTCAATTACAAAAGTTCTGTCTGGAGGAATGGGTCAAACTTCCAGCAACTTATTGTGAGAAGCTTGTGGAAGGCTACCCAAAACATTTGACCCAAGTTAAACAATTTAAAGACAATGCTACCAAATACTAAAAAAAGTGTATGTAAACTTCTGACCCACTGGGAATGTGATGAAAGAAATAAAAGCTGAAATAAATAATTCTCTCTACTGTTTTTCTGACATTTCACATTCTTAAAATAAAGTAGTGATCCTAACTGACCTAAGACAGGGAATGTTTTATATGATTAAATGTCAGGAATTGTGAAAAACTGAGTTTAAATGTATTTGACTAAGACATATGTAAACTTCTGACTTGAACTTGTATGTAGTACTGTTAATGTACTCAACATTTATTATTAAATTGTCTCTTCACAGCAACATTACACCATCGTTTGTTTTGATGGACATTCAAGCCTCCACAGTTGTAACATATGTCTACCAGCTCATTGGAGACGACGTCAAAGTCGAGAGAATCGAATACAAAAAGTCTTAAAAACGTTGATGGCTTTGGCTCCCTTCTTTCAGGATGTTAATCTTGTCATTCCCTCTCACATGAACATCACCATCGTGCGAATGGTGTATCATACGCTATTTTAATGTAATATACTGTTTATATGTCATCAGAATGTCATTGTTTTTTGAGTTTGTAGATTCAGCAGATGGTCATTGAGAAAGCAATAATGTTGTATTATTTGCAAAATGTCTGAGAGAAATAGTCTGTTAATATATATGTGTGCCCTAATTAATTTTTCAAGGCCATAAGACATTTAAAATTATGTTTCATACAATAAAAACACCACATCACATGAAAAGTGTAATCTTATTTTATTTTTTAAAGAGACCATACCACACCACACTTAACACATTTGGCATTAAAATGTATGGATCAGCCTTTCACTTAGAACTGCATTATAATTCTTAGGTGTGTGTGAATTTTCATCAATTTGTAAAGCATATATCAAACGTATTTTAGATAGGGAATAGGAAGTCCTCTTCCTCGAATCATTGAAAGCCAGGCCGCTCATTTGTCCAGAGAGATAAGTATCCACATCAGTCACTTCCCATTCCATGTCAACATCCGATAGGTGTGATCCTGAAAATTTCAGTTAATTTTGGAGAATGTTAAATACAGCTATATGCTTTAAACCGGCTTAAAACAGTAATTAGAAACCTGAAGTGTTCATAATATCAGGATCATTAAGAAAGATACCCAAGTACATTTGCAATGGTCTGTAATGCTGCATACTTACCCTGTAAAGGGGCATGTTTTGCCAAAGTAGTCTTACTTTTCATTCTTCTTGTTCTTGATTGTACTGTAATCGATTTTTGCAATCTCATAGACACTCTATGTAGTAAATATAAGGATCACAATTAATTATTTTCACAATTACTCGCATATTGTACAAAAGTTTACCCTGTGTTTATTTTCCCACCTTTGATGATCGATGATTTTTGGGAAAGTTGTTTTCTTGACTTTTTCTGCAGTCAAATATCTCTTTCCACTTTCTTTTGTCTTGCAAGTTGTAGTTTGAGGGTTTGTGATGTATTCCACTTCTGGGGCGTATATTGACCTCGGCTGTTTCACATTTACTTTCAAGTCTGTCATAAAATAGTAAGTTAGTGTACATTAAATATTTCATTATAATAAATTGTATTACAGAGCCAAAAAATAAATTCCCTCAAGTGTTATTGTGTACCTGTCCTGATACACCGGTGTAATACATTCATGTAATGTTGACATATTAGCTGCCGCATTTGATCCGTGCTGTAGGCCTCTGCAATACTGTACAGAAAGCGCTTCTGTCCTGGTGTCAAGCCTGGATGCTGAAAACAAGAGAGTTTATTTGGTAGCTGTTTTTCAGTGTTTATCCTACCATATTTTAGTAACAGATACAAATCATTGTAAATGTGACATAATCATTGCAAACAGTGGGGTTCAAAAGTCTGAGACGTTAGTGAAAGTGCTTCTATTTATTTATTTATTTTTAAATTTTTGATTTACATATTATCAGCTACACTGAAAACCCTAATAAGTTCATTGCACTCATTTGAGTAAACTTGTTCCCTCAATTCCATTGAGTAGTATAATGGGGTCTCACAAAACTTGAGTATTTAAGTTCAATTAACTGGTTTTCAAGTAGAGTGAACTTAAATATTTAAGTTGAGTTAACTACATGCAAGTAGACTTAACTCAGATTTTAATTTAAATATGGTTGTTTATACTGTTGTACATTTTAATTGAATTGATTCAATTTTAGATCAAACAACAGGACAGCTCAAATAAATATGATAACTGTCTAGGTCAGTTATTAAATCATTCTTTACAGAAATGCATATATGCACTTCAGCTGCACATGCACAAAGAGAACTGAGATGGTGTGACCTGGATCCAACTTGACCAAAGAAACACAGATCACCCTAAGTGTGACATTACATCAAACAACTATTAGTAACAAAGCATAAATAATACAACAAAAGAGCTTAAATATCTATGAATTCTTAACAATTATTTAAATTCTCCAATCTGTTCCCTCTGACCAAGGAAACATAATTAAATCAGCAAGGGATTGTGGGTATTCCCTGTAGCCTCAATTTTGTACTCCATAGTTTGAGTTATTAACTCCTCAAGAAAAATAAGTTCAGTGAACTTAAATATTTGAGTTATGAGTCAAAAACATTACATTTTAAGTAATAATTAAGACAACTTGATTTTTACAGTAATGACAACTTAAAATGGAGAGCTGAAAAATAAACAAAATATCAGAATTTGTTTTCTTTCATGACAGTCTGCACTCGACTTGGCATGAACAAGTGTGTGCAAAACCTGATTATCTATGTTACCCCACCATGATTTGAAAATGTTCCAAAGTGCTTCAATAAAAGATAATCTGTTTTTAAAAATTAGCATTCGATTAGTGTCCCAGAAATCTTACATATTACTTTTGTGTCATAAAGTAACTAACTTTATTTCTACATTCTCAGACTTTTGGACCCCACTGTATATTTTTCATGAGCTACCTGTAAAAATGGAGCAGCAGTCATGGTCTTCGGGATCTGAATAGTTCTCATGTCACGATTCTGTTCTGCCACTTTAACAGTTGCTTTCTGCATTCCATGTCCAAATTTTGGGTTTGTTTTGTCTAAATAAAGAGAGAAGCGAAATACTTAATTTGAATATTCAGTTACATTTTACACTGAGTGTCCTTAATTGTTATACAGTAATAGCCTAGTAACAACCAGATAGTGGTTTCTACATGACATACATTACAGTTTGGTTGAAATTATTGGCTATGCATAGTGAATACTCCACAATGGAACAACATGATGTTACGCTGTAGTTACACATCCATTAATTAAATATTGTACAGTTCAAATTATGAGATAGTGTTAGAGTCATTTGTCATTGCTTTCTTGGGAACACCTATTTGGTCTTTGATTTATCTCTGTGGGGTCAGAGACTCTGGTTATTCTGTCCAAATTATTCAGGTGTAACGTTTCTGTAATTTCCGCAGGTAAAGCTTGCTACTATAGCCGTATGGAAAAAACCTGTCAGGTTGCTGAAGAGATAAAACGGTTGTATCCTTAGTTCAAATATACTGCACAATTCTAACTGTGCAGATGGATTAAACAACAGGTTGATGATGTACAATTAGTGACCAATTCTGACTGAAGACCGCTAATCATTAGCATGCAAAATAAGTGCTATATAAATGCAGCATTTTAGGGCAGTACAATTTTTTATACTGAATTAAACATGATTTAAAGCACATTAGTCTTTTTGCTCATTAACACTGAAGCATAATGCTGGCTACATTAAATTTGCATATAGGGAATAAGAGATTAAAGGAATAGTTCACCCAAAAATTACAGTTCTCTCATCATTTACTCGCCCTCATTCCATCCCAGATGTGTATTACTTTATTTCTTCTCCAGAACACAAACATAGATTTTAAAAGAATATCTCAGCTCTGTAGGTCCATACAATGCAAGTGAATGGTGGCCGGAACCTTGAAGGCTCAAAAAGCACATAAAGCTAGCAATACGTTTATCCATTTAACAACATATAGACACTAACGTGCGCAGGCCCCTGCCCCTTTCGGTACACAAATGTAAGGTGCCCCCCAACTCTGTTCATGACATTTCGCCTCTGCCCCTACTAAGGTCTGTGCATGTCACTTCTATGGATCGATTTCATGCTACCTTTATATGCTGTTTGGACATTCAAAGTTCTGGTCACCATTCATTTGCATTGTATGGACCAACAGAGCTGAGATATTCTTTTATTAATCATCATTTCTGTTCAGCTGAAGAAGAAAAAACACGTATGGTGACAAATGAACACATTATTAACACAAATTAACACATCATCTCATTTAAGTATGTATTGCAAGGGAAAGAAAGCCCTTGCCGCAAACGGGGTCAAGTTTTAAAAAACAAACCACAACAGTAAACAACTGTTTAATTTAGGTATTTCATTAGCTAATAGTGTAGAAGCAGCCAACAGACTCCTAATCGGATCAATTAATAAATAATTATTTATGGGGAAAAAACTTACCACCATCCACATGGTTGAGCCCAGAAGACCTGTTCAGACCACATGATCATATATGGATCATTAAAATTAAAAAAAATAAACTTGTAAAACTACACAGTAAAATATGTTATACCAGTCAGCTTATAATTTTTATCTTACCTTAATGGCAATAAAGACGTTTTATGGTACAGACCACTTTTGTTGCTGTTGTTCTCAAGGAATTTCACATGTTTCTTCATGTTGAAGTGTCACCTGAACTGTGAGTCCTGTAGAATATTTACAAGACGAACTGTAACCCATCCGACAATGCGTTTGCGTGCGTTATTTCTGGTCTTTCGACCTTACCGGGCTTCCGTAGGTGACTGAAAACAGCATGGCCACCGTGCGCAGAAGTGTCGATATTGAAACACGAACACATTTCGCAGATAAATAAGCATTTCTTTGGGAAATAAGTGAAAACAACATTATACCTCGCGCTGTATGCGTTGGAGTAGTGACAATGCCTCGCTACGCACAGCTGGTGATGGGTCCTGCAGGAAGTGGAAAGGTAGGCCTACATTTAGTACCAGGATAAATTTGACTAACATAAACTAGATAATCCATAGTAATTCTGCTGTTCTGCTTTATTTTATTTAGAGTGCGCTTATCAATTTTGAAGTACTAAATATTCAACCCATTCTGTTCTGTGTTATGGTGAATTGTTGCGTTCTATGTGGCTTATTGTTGTATTGTTATTATCTTATTGAAATCCTTAGAGTACTTACTGTTCCTCCATGGTAGAGCATTGCCAGGCTCTCAACCGCTCTGTACAGGTGGTGAATCTGGATCCAGCAGCAGAACATTTTGAGTATCCTGTCATGGCAGGTTAGTAATAGATAGATACACACACACACACACACGAGAGAGAGAGAGAGAGAATACATGGTATAGGTACAATGAACATACAGCTCTATATCATATTTGTTCTGTCAGCAACACAACATATAAATGGAGAATTATGCAGCTGACAAAAAAAAAAAAAAAAAAAAAACATTTTAAAGGGATAGTTAACCCACAAATGAATATTCTCTCATCATTGACTGACCCTCATGCTATCCCAGATTTGGATGACTTTCTCTCTTCTGCTGAACACAAATGAAGAATTTTAGAATCATATCTCAGCTCTGTAGGTCCATACAATGCAAGAAAATGGTGACCAGATCTTTGAAGGTCCAAAAAGCATATAAATGTATCATAAAAGTACTCCAGTGGTTAAATCCATGTCTTCTGAAGTCATATGATAGGTGTGGGTGAGAAACATCAATATTTAAGTTATTTTAAAATATCAATTTCAACTTTCACTTTCTTCTTTGATTTTTGGTGATTCACTATTAAAATATTGATATGGTTCTCAAGCACACCTAACATACCACTTTTGAAGACATAGTTTTAACCACTGGAGTTTTATGGATTACTTTTATGCTGCCTTTATGTGCTTTTCGAACCTTAAAAATGTCACCCATTCACTTACATTGTGAGAACCTACAGAGCTGAAATATTGTTCTAAAAATCTTCATTTGAGTTCAGCAGAAGTAAGAAAGTCATACATATCTGAGATGGTATGAGGTGAGTAAATAAGATAATTTAATTTTTTGGGTGACCTATCCCATTCAATAAATCTCAACTATGAAATATTTTGGATTCTTCATAGTAGCAACCCTTTGGCCCTTTGTCATTGAAAATAGCTTTGTACACTCCTGGTATTTTATTTACCAACTTCGTGGTTATCTACCTGAGATGCTTTTCCATGGATGTAACTAAATATGCAAGTCATTCATTCAAAGGAAACACTATCAAATTGTGTTGGTAATAACATTTCAAATTTTGGCCAGGTTAAAATGGCCTAAAAAATATCTGTTCTGAGCCACAAGGCCTACGCATATAAAATAAACAAAAAGCTGAATTTCCTCTAACAAGAATATTGTTGATTGATGTTTTAATTTTCTTAAAGCAGATTATCTTAATGTCCTAAATATGCCCCTGGAAACAATTAGCAAATTATGAAAAATGTAAGAAATAAAATTAAACTCGATGAGTACTCTAGTAATCATTTTGAGTACTGAAATAGAACAAATTAAAGAAATTCTCTAGAGTGGTAATGTACATAAACCAAGCCACTCCCTTATTTAACATAATCTTTAAAAATGCAGATATTCGAGAACTGATCCAGGTGGATGACGTAATGGAGGATGACTCCCTGCGATTTGGCCCTAATGGAGGTCTGGTCTTTTGTATGGAGTACTTTGCCAACAACTTTGACTGGTTGGAAGAGTGTCTTGGTCATGTAGAGGATGATTATATACTCTTTGATTGCCCTGGTAAGATGCTCTACATGTATATAATCAAAAGAACAAGTATGCATGGTATTGTTGTATGTAATCAGTTAAGGATTGTTATTGATTAGGACTGGCATGCCTTTATTGTGGAATGATAAAGAGCACTGCGTTATTTGATTGCAGGTCAGATTGAGTTGTATACTCATCTGCCTGTTATGAAGCAGATTGTGGAGCAGCTACAGCAGTGGGAGTTCCGTGTGTGTGGGATCTTCTTGGTGGATTCTCAATTCATGGTGGAGACCTTCAAGGTAAAATGTATATATTCGGGAAGCTGTTTGTAACAAGGCAGTGACAAATAATTTCAGAAACAACAGTCTCATTGTTTTATAAACTTATGTAACTCACTTATGTTTTAAGATTTTTTATTTGGAACGGTTTCAGCAATTTTGAATTGTATCTTTAAACACTGTTTTGAATAATTTGAATAATCTGTTCAAATTCATTATCTAGTTTATCTCTGGAGTTATGGCAGCCTTGAGCGCTATGGTGATGCTAGAAATCCCCCAAGTTAACATAATGACCAAAATGGATCTACTCAGTCCAAAGGCTAAAAAGGAAATAGAGAAGTATGTTTCTTAGACTTAAATAGGACCAATGTTAAGTCTAGCTAGAAACAACCTGTTCATTTAGATGTGACTGTGTTTATTGTTTACAGGTATCTAGACCCGGATATGTACTCTATGATGGAGGACAACTCTGTAGCTTTGAGAAGCAAGAAGTTCAGCAAATTAACCATGGCCATATGTGGTTTGGTAAGATGGCCAATACAAAGATCAGGCACTGAAAAATTATGTCATTCTTAATAGGTGATGTTGATTAGCCATCATAATCGACAAACCCTATTAGACACAATAATCATGAAAACAAATCCATGAGTAATGTGATATTGCCCCCGTTAACACCTGGCGTGATTTGACCACAAGTAATCAGCGCTAAATATTGTAAACAGGGTTTAAACGATCTAATCACATAAACCACATACGAACATATTCAAAAACATGTGACCACATCACATTTGAGGTTTAAAAGTTAATCCTTCCTGAATGCGTCCCAGACAGCATCGAAGCACCGCCCCTCAACTGTAAATCAACCGCTGCGCTAAAAAAAAAGTAAAGTGTGAAAAAAATTAAAAAGCAAATACATATGCAAGCACAGGATCTTCTTCAGTGTGTCTGATATTATTAATATGTTGTAACACAGATGAGAACCATACACATCTGAAGCTCATCTAACAGGTCCTCCACTAAAATAACAGAGATTCTGCTCAAAATTTTGCATTTGTGCTTAAATTTCAACTGCATCTGGGAGAAACAGTGTGCAGATTTCTTGCACTTTCTTTGTCTTTTATTGCCTTTTTTTTCAGGAAGTAGCACACTGACATAGTGATTGACGTCGTCATGAAATCAGACTCTCCCCTCAAAATTCTAACACAAGTGCACACAGGAGACGTATTTAAGCGACCGGCTGTAAACAGCCATGTGTTGAAGTCCCCGGATGTACTTTATTAGGCAGGCATATGTGGTATCGTTTGAAAGTTTAGAATCTGAAGTTTTCATAGAACACCATAACTTCTGAAATTGTTACATAAAATAACAAAATTAGGCATGAAAACCTATGCATTGCAAATAAGTGTGAATAATCAAACGTAATATATTAGATGTCCAGAACAAAATATGCAGTCTAGCAGGAAAGACATGACAAACTAATCATCTGAAAAATATATTATCAACTATCGATCAAATGTTATATATTATCGCATAGGGCAGGATATCAGCTTCCTAATGACACCTAGATTGAGCTTCTAGTCCACTCAGAGGCAGAGATATTCAGTGAAACAATGGTGGTGGTGCATAAACTGAAAATTATGAATGATCCTATTCAATGAATGCCTATGAATGAGCACATTTCTGAGGTCTGAGATGCCTTAGAGTGCCACCTACATTTCAGGGGGGGGGGGTCTACAGTATGTGTGTATATTGAGCTATACATTTGAGTGTTAAAAATTGCAGGTGGCCACCCAAAAATGCCTGAATTGAAGAGGTTCAGTGGTAAATAAATGGACCCTTCAACATAACAGGCATCTTCTCTTGGAGTTATTGTTTTAATGTTTTGTAGGAACAAGTTTTACAAACGTCCTGTACAAAATAGTTACCACTGCTTTCTTTAGATTGATGACTACAGTATGGTCCGTTTCCTGCCCTTTGATCGCACTGATGAGGAGGGCATCAACATTGTCCTGCAGAACATTGACTTCTCCATACAGTATGGTGAAGACTTGGAGGTTAAAGAGCCCAAGGTGGGTTTCTGCCATATTCTGTAAACTTGTTTTATTCTGTCATTTCTTTGTTAGAAAATCTCAGAATTTATATCTTTTTGTGGCTAATTAATTGTTTAAATAACAACAGTTGTTTTTATGGAAGCCTATTTCCGCCACATAATAATAATCATGCTTTGTTTGGTGCATCAGTATTATTAGATGCAAAGTCATAATTATGAGATTAAAAAGTAAATCTTTTTAGATCAAATGTCAAAATTATGACATGAAAAATGACAAATTATGAGCTACTAAATCGTATTTATGAGATTAAAAAATTAATTATTAAAAAAGGGTAAAATTTATGAGATTAAAAATTTGAATTATGAGAAAGTAATCTCATAATTATTACTTTTTACACTCAAAATTCAAAAAATGTATCTCAAAATCATGACTTTGTTTCTCATAATTTTGATTAACCAAAGTATGATTTTTTTCCCCTCTGTGGCAGAAATGGGCTTCCGTATGTTATATATCAAATAAACATAAAAAAAAAATGATTTCTCTCTCTAGGAAGTTGACGAGGAACCCAGTAACACAAATTTTGACGAGTTTTTCCAAGACAAAGTGGATTCTTGAGTGTGGGAAATGACATTTAAACTTCAGGCAGGACTACTTTAGGATGTGTTTGACTGTTCTGATTCAAGACCATTCAAGAAAGAGTACACAAAAAATATACAAAAATATCTTGGCTCCATTTCATAATGGCATTGTTTGAAGGATTCAACCCTAACCTGTGACTGCTTAGTCTTAACAGAGTTTTATACAATGTTTTCTTTTTTTCTTTCTTTTTTTGAATTTTTATTTATTTTTGCAATAAAAATATTCAAATGACAAATATGGTGTTTTACATTTAGGATTTTGTAATTATTACATTCTGGCCATTTCTTGATAGGCATTTAGAATGTACCTGTGATGCTCAAACATGTTGTCTAAGTAGGAAGCTCACTAGGTTTTGAGACGCAACCGGTGTCATCAGAGTCATTTAGAACAAAAAAAAAACGTGTACTATTTAGAACGTTTCAAAAATAGATCTATTAAAGATGTTCACACAAATTTCGAGGAAATATCAACGGAAACAGCGTCATCAAAGCTGGTGCCCTTTGGCGCCCCCACTGGTCATACTCGGATGTTGCACTGGAATCTTCACCTAAGAAACTTGACTTCCTGTATCGGTGAAGGGTGGGACAGCGGAAGCAGCAGCTCGAAGCGTTGACATTATACATTTTGCCTGCCACATCTGGGACATATTTTACCAGAATGCCGGTAAGAAATTTTGTAATTTAACCGTTTAAATAATAAACGTATTCGTGGGCCTTATGAACAGTTGTGCTGCGTTTTAAAACAAGCCAACTAGAACTTGGTATTGTTAGCAATGCAGCTAACCAATAAAAGCCACCTTACTTCTACAATTTTCCACAAATGTAACATCTTTTCATTTTCCAATATGTATATATTCTATTATGTTTTATGTCATCGTGTGTTATTACTCAAGCTATACATATAAGTGTAGGAAATATGTTGTTTGAAATTAATATTGTTGCATCTGGATGTGATGCAAACAACATCACAACTCTTGTTTTTTTCTCTCTGCTACATTCAGTGTAATCTTGATATATCAGTAGTTTTTAAAGCAATTTTCTTATATCGCAGTAATAATACTAATTGACGCTTGTGTCTTTGAAACCTTCCCATTTGTGCAGGCTTACCACTCAAACCTGATGGATGCAGACACCAAACTGGTGGGGAATATGGCATTACTGCCCCTCAAAACACAGTTTAAGGGGCCTGCTCCTAAAGAAAGTAAGATGCGTGTGTTTGATTTATAAGCATACACTTTTTTTACTTGGCAGTATTGTGAGATGTAGTTCTTCCTTAAATGGCCATCATTAGTGCAGTGTTTTTGACTCATCAGCTGTTTCCTTCCTGTTTCCATTTCAGCCAAAGACACAGATATTATCGAAGAGGCCATCTACTACTTCAAAGCCAATGTTTTCTTTAAGAACTATGAAATTAAGGTAAGGGGCGACTGACTATGAAGCAGGCCATACAGGAAGTGTAGAAAGCCAGAAAATGTGCTTGCGTGTCTTAACATGCATTCTTGTTGAATCTGCTACATGGTTATATTGTTTTGTCCTGGTTCTACACTTTTTGTTTTTAAATAACTTTTATTGCTAAAGAAAATAACTGCATCATAATTGATTTTTAAGTTATTTGGAAACGCTTTTACACATAATGGCCCTTTTTTACTAGTGGTTGACTGACATGAGTTATTTAATGACTGATTGAGTAGAGTATGGCCAAAGGCCAGTATAATGCCAATATATAATTACATTTTCTTATAGGAAATAAGATGTTGCCTACACCAAATTGCCGACTATAAATTAAAAGCTAAAATATTTGAAAACAGAAAATGTGCTTTGTGCACTATCCGTTGACAAAGCTGTTCTGTTACTCGTCCAATCAAACACAGTTATTGGTTGCTTTCAGGTATCTCAAAATGGCCAAATATCAGTCTATGTAATGGTCCAAAACTACTCTTTTATCTTGTCATTTTGAGCTTACAATCAGATTCCTTTATGTTGCTGTGGTTTCTAAATTACTTTAATATTTTTGATAGAATGAGGCTGACCGAACTTTGATCTACATCACTCTTTACATCTCTGAATGCCTCAAGAAGCTCCAAAAGGTATCTATTGAAGCATACATGCTCCATGGTATATTTATAATGACAATGTAATCATTTAACCTTCATAAGTAACTAATTACACCATTATAACTATTTACAGTGTAGTTCAAGGGGCCAAGGAGAGAAAGAGATGTATACACTGGGAATCACCAGCTTACCTATCCCTGGAGAACCTGGCTTTCCCCTGAATGCCATGTATGCTAAACCCTCCAATAAACAGGAGGAAGGTATGGGGCAATATATTTAACACTTCATATGTTTAGGTTGATTGGTCTGCCTTTGATTATGATGAGTTGATTATTTTAATTTTGATTACCGAGCTGAAGTGTGTATATTGTCTTTTTTTTTCAAACAGAAACAATGAGGGCTTACCTGCAGCAAATTCGACAGGAGACAGGACTGAGATTGTGTGACCGTGTATTTGACCCTCAGACAGACAAACCTAGCAAAGTAAGGCAACATTAAATATCAGTCAAATCTAGTTAATTGAGAATTGCAAGAGAAGTAGTGGGTCATACTTTACATCAAAAGACAAACAATATGAAAGCATATTTTTCGATTTTTTTTCAATTACATTATATATCCACCAATCAGCCACAACATTAACCACCTGCCTAATATTGTGTAGGTTCCCCTCGTACCAACCCGCATCTCAGAATAGCATTCAACACAATTGTACAGAGCGGTTATCTGAGTTACCGTACACTTTGTCTGTTCAAATCAGTCTGGCCGTTCTCGGTTAACCTCTCTCATCAACAAGGCGTTTCCGTCCACAGAACTGCCACTCACTGGATGTTTTTTTGTTTTTGGCACCATTCGGAGTAAATTCTAGAGACTGCTGTGGGTCCCAGCAGATCACCAGTTACAGAAATACTCAAACCAGCCCCCTAACAAGAATGCTATTCTAAGATGTGGGTTGGCGCTGTTTTGGTGGCACCAGGGTGACCTACACTATATTAGGCTGGTGGTTTTAATGTTGTGGCTAATTATCTAATCAGCCAATCATGTTGCAGCAGTGTAATGTATAGAATTTCATATACATTACACTGCTGCCACACGATTGGCTGATTAGATAATTGCATGAATAAGTAGATGTACAGGTGTACCTAAAAATTGGCCTGTGTTTGTGTAAATATATATAATATATACAGTTCTGTGCAAAAGTCTTGGGCACGTAATGTTTTACAAAAGCTTTTGTCTTAAGATGGTTATTTATGTCTTCAGCTTTAGTGTGTCAATAGGAAATATAAATGTTAGTCTCCCAAACATTATTTTTGCAAATAGAAAAGATTAGTATAGAAGAACAGGGAACCCTGAACAGATATCATGGCCCCCACAAAGACCAACACTGAACATCGTGAAAACTATTTGTCATTAATTTTGAAGACATCCTCACTATACAACATTTTTCACAAGTGCCTAAAACTTTTGCAGTACTCTGTGTGTGTGTGTGTGTGTGTGTGTGTGTGTATATATATATATAATGATTTTTTTTTAATTTAAGCACATGTTCCCCACAAAGCCTCATTACTGTAATGTAGACATACATTTTTTCGTAATACGGTAATGAAAGTCATCCTGTACAGACAATGTTATATAATTAGCCTACATTAGAGGCAGAATAACAGTACTAACTTTTTTTAATAAATTATGCATTTTATTTTTATATTTTGGGGTGAAATATGACCGACGTATCTTGGCAGTTTTCGTGAGATACACCCTAGTATCAGCTTAAGTGCCTCAATGTTTTTCTTTTCTTCTGAAGTGGTATGTAGAATACTTCAAATTAATTGATGATAATCATAAAAATTCTTATTTTATTTTTTTCAGTGGTGGGTGTGCTTTGTAAAGAAACAGTTCATGAACAAAAGTCTGTCTGCACCTGGCCAGTAAGAAATATCTCCGGATCTCTCTTGGTACTCCTATGTGGGATGCGAATGCCATTTTTTTTGTCTTTTTTTTTTTTTTCTTCAATGTGTGTGTGAATGTGTTTACCCAGATTCTGTAGAAGAATTTTTTTTACTGGTGACATCAAACATATTTGATTTCTGACCTGTCTTGCATCATGTAAAGCAGAAGCAGATAAAATAAAATCTATTAAAGGCAAAGTGTCTCATGTCATTAATCAACACATACTACTTGAAGCAATGGTAAGTTCATGTTAATATATTTATTATCTGTACTTATTAGGCAAAGAGCATAGGAGTTTGTTGCAAGAAAGAAATGTGACATTCCTCCACATTTATTGCTCAAAAATCAATTGCTGCCATAAACCATAAGAGTTGAAGAAAGTTCAATTGTAACACTTTAAAGCCAGTAAATCAAATTAAAATCTGACTAGGACTAAATTGAAAATGTATAACTTATTGCTCAATAGCTTTCGGTCTTCTGAACAATACAATGACACATTCAGTAGTACACAGCACCAAACAAATCATTTCACTTAAGAGTGTTGCCAAACATCTTATGCACTTTTTGAGGATATTGAGGTAACTGCTTTGTGCATGATATAAAGGAATATTCTAGGTTCAATACAAGTCAATAGCATTTTGCCATAAAATTGATTACCACCTAAATTAATTTAAATTAGTCCACCCAGCAAGAATCCGGGTAACAGTGAGGTACTTAAAATGGAAATTAATGGGGCCAATTTGTAGATGTTAAAATACTCAGTTTCAAAAGTATAGCCACAATACATAAACAGTGTGTTAACATTGATTTTAGTGTGATTAAGTCACTTAACCTTTTCTGGGTAGTTATAGTGAATTTTACAACTTCATTGCCATGATGATGCAATGTCAATAAACCCTAAAATGACTGAACTGACACTGAACCCTTGATTCAAAAAAATATTTATAGGACGAGTCAAATATTTTGTGGTAATCAACATTATGCCACAAATGCTGTCGATTGAGCTCATCTTGTATTGAACCTGACATATTCCTTTAAGGCATAAATGACAACACAAAGGCAAGACTAAGAAAAATATAAGGACGAACAGATATGTAAGACAAATGCTACATTTTAATGAGCAATTACATTGAGGCCTTGGGGAACAGAAAGTGAATAAAAAGAGGCTACAGCCATAAATGAGGGGGAAAACATTACATACAAATGACTCGACTGACATAGCTATGGTACAATACATCATATTTACATACACAAAAAATACAGCTTTTGAGCTTAATATTAATACAAAAAATATTCTCTGTCTCTCATGCAAATATCTAACTTTTTGGTTTGTCCAAAAGAGGATTGCAGCTCAAAAATGGATTAGACATTGTGAATGACTTGACATCACTGAATACAATTTTCCTTTCTTACAGGAGAACAACTTAAGGCAGCACAGAAAGAGATGACCCTTGTTGAGAGACACCTATTGTATTGTTTTTTTTTAAGGGAATAGGGCTGTCCAACATGTCAGTGAACAGTAAATCAGCATTTACTGACAATCAACCTCTACCGGTACCATAAATGCAAACAACACTCCAGAATTGCATATAAGACTTTGTTCAAAATTGATGGCTCAGTGGCAGATAAAAAAGCGAGTCAAAACACACGTGTCATGCAATACATTTCATCATAATTAAGATAATAAATAATCCAGACACACTAGAGGGTGGGAGGAAATTGACAATAACAAAATGTGCTAAAATTAACACATTCAGAGAAAATCTAATTATTATACTATGGTTGCTTTGCTTTGATCTCCCTAAGTGTCTCAACCCCAAATAACTGGTGCGAAGTCTGTCGTGAAGTAAAATAAAAATGTCTATGAAAGTTTGTAGTTGATGTATCCAAGGAGGGATTGTTAGAATTTGATTTACGCAATGAAGCATTATCTCACAGAAAATCTGATCCAATATATCATTTGAATCTATTAAATTAATATGAGCTTTTAATATCAACACAGAAATAAATCCAACTGAAATTTCTGTCGAGTTTGACCAAGATATGAAGATGGGAACTGATACCACAGTATATGTACTAGCTTAACAGTGATGAGGCCCCTAGTCGAATGCCATTTCTTGGCTTTTTCTCACGCAGCGGGCAACTTTCCTCTTGAACTCACCATTGGGATCTTCTCTCCACTCTTTCTGCAGGCCAAACACATTACAAAAGTACAGTTACAGTCATTTCTCCAGAGGAGAATAAGCTATTCTAAAAGTGATTTTGTTACTAGACTTACAGCTGCATCCACGTTGGCTGGCGAGTCACCATTGGGGTCGGCTAACATTGAGATCACGCTAATCATGATTGTCTCTACAGTGTGGATGGGGAGCCAACGCTCCTCAGGTTTTTCATAGCCAAATTTGTCCTCTCCTGGTTCATGAAGAATGGAAATGCACACATCTCCATTCTTCGCAACTGTGGTTATGAAGAGATGACGAATAATATCAGTATCAGCCAGCTACAGAAGACGTTACCTAACACTGACAAACGCACTCACCATTAGGATGCCAAATCTCTGTAATAAACTTCATCTTGGGAGGCCGAAGTGGGTAATCATGAGGGAAAATTAGATTTGCCTTAAAAAATCCACCCTCACTACAAACCAAAAAGAGAAAATATGAGTAACTACCTGTTGGACCCATTTCAAAATGAGATTAGTGTTTTGGAGATCACATTAGTCAAGTTGTCATTGATATATATATATTTAGAACTGGTACTTACAACAGAGTGTCCTGTGGGCCGATCACAACAACCTCCCACTGGTAGATATCATCATCATCAATTAGACCAGCAGAAAAACCTTCCACTGGGTTTTTGTTGAGCTCTGTCAAATCAAGTCACAATACAGACATGCATTGTATCCATGCGTTGATGTTTCGTTTCCCAGCTGGCAGATCAATCATTTGTCCATGACACACTAACACGTGTCAGCTGATCCAATGAGCAGTCAAAACTTAGCTTTACCGTTTATACGTTTATTTTAAAGCAAATAACTAAAATAAAAAGTTCGAAGAATATTTTGACGTTTTCTTCGCTGGAAGGCCAAAGCTGTGTGATCAACATGTTCATATCTCACTAACTTATTCAACTAGCATGCTAACAAAACCTTCTGACCTTATTGCTTTACAACTGGAAATACGAAACCAATAAGCTCTTCCATAAACAGACACACTGTCGGTATCGTTACACACCATGTCATTTGTTAAAAGAGCATGCTAAAAATAAGAATATAACAGTAAGAAACATCCTAGAGATGTTTTGTTTTCTTCGTGCTAACAGTTAGCCACCTACCTGCTAGCTGTTTTCGCAAAAGCAGGGCCGATTGCTCAGTCATTTTATTGAAACTAATTTGAACAAAATATAAAATGTCACAGAAATCAATTTAGCAGTCAAAGCGGTTCGACACGCAACTCTTTGGCTACTGGACTCAGTGTATTTGAGATCTACTTCACATGAGCCGACAACAGATACACGTAATACTAACTGGCTGTGTCTCAAATCCCAGTACGCTGCCTACGTAGGGCCATTCAGGCCGAACGCGTTCTTGCGTTAAAAACAAGGGCATCACTTTGCTTTTAAAAGTGTTGGGGACATTTTATTTTATTTTTATTTGATTGCGCTCCAATAGCCTGCATATTTTACACAATTCATTTGATAACTTGATATGTACATCTAAAACTGTCATTACTGGGATTTTGTTAGTAGACAAATACATCAATCAGCTAAATCAACAAATGACAATAAAATGCAAAGTAATCTCTCCAGTAATCAAAATACTTTTTGAATGTAACTGTATTCTAATTACCAATTATTTAAACTGTAACTGTAGTGGAATACCGTTACTTATATTTTAAATATGTAATCCCATTACTCCCCAAGCATGTATTTATATATTGGGGATTAAAAAACATGGAACACATTAAGCCTATTCAGTCATTCTAGCTAGTTTTAAATCAAATCAAATCACTTTATTTTCACTCAACCATATATACAGTAGCTTGTATTGTGTTGTATTGACATTCAGGCTGTCCATTGATAGTCAGTTGCCAGTGTGTTGTTAAGAGAGAATATAATTTATGACAGTCCTGTGTGAGATTAATAAAGTGCATTGCTGATTGAGACATATCCAGCTGCAGACCCGCAGCACCACCAGTTTCAGAACCCCAGCGTCAGAACCTGAAGTGATGGGCGGAGTTATTGACAATGAGACAAGCATGGCGGAGAGTATGGTGAGTTGTGTAACGTTTTTGACATCATGTTGTGAAAAATTATCGCATATATTAAGTTCAGCGTTTATCTGCTAAATATTTAATTTTGTGCATAACTTTATCATCTTAATGAAGCTTGAATATGTTGTCATACTTTACTGTGTTAAAAAAAAAAAATTCTACGGATGGTTCGATACATATTTGCGTGTTGTAAATGAGCCTTGCGGTGACGTTTTGAAGACATCTTGTTAAAGTGTTTGTTCCACGTTCCTCTGTTATATGCATTGTTTGTGAGTTAATGTTACCTTATAGTTGAGGTTTTTTTTTTACGTTGAGATTATTGTGTGGCGCTTTCATCTCATGTAGAGTCATTTCGAATGAATGAAGACCACAAGGAAAAGGCCCGCAACAATCTCCTGGAACAGTCAGAAGCTTCCAGAGAGCCCTTTCTATTTCATTTTGTGTTCAGGGATGACATGGAGTTATTTTAGCAAGAATGTAAGGACAAAATGGGCCTGAGAGTGAATTCCTCATTTGATACATTTTAAGTTTAATTTATACAGGATTGTCATGATAAAATGGGCCTAGGGGTGAATTGGTCATTTGTTGTATATATTTTTGTTTCTTTTAAAATTATGCTGAATTTTCTCTCTTTTTTAGTTTTTTTGACATGTTTTATTTTACATAAAGAAAAATGCATGCTGCACATGTTCTTGTGAAATAAAGTATATTTTATATAAAATGCCCATTAAGTTTCAAGCATTTTTTTTCACCATCATGATCAGGAAGTAACTCTCATAATACAATGAAACGGATAACTATATACAATTATATTACACAAGATCAATGTTTTAAAATGCTTATTGTACTGTACTTTAAATAATCATTATAACATACGTATAAAGTATGATGTTTCGTTAAAAGCAAAGTATTCTCCAAAACGTTAGGTGGCGCTACTCGGTTTAGAACGTAAGCTCCGCCCCTCACTTCAGGTTCTGGCGCTGGGGTTCTGAAACTGGTGGTGCTGCGGGTCTGCAGCTGGATACTATTGGTGCTGATTTATATTGATCGTGAGAGATCAAGAGTTCATGTCTGATCGCTTGGGGTTGGTGGAGGAGTAATTAGGCCAGGAAAATTTAAATTAAAACAACCAATCAAAGAGTGTAAATTTGACTCTTATGGCGCATTACCCCTTGGTGATTTCTTTGTGCATTTGTTTCTTTTCTTTTTAGCCGACGGTGGCTGCTGGGTGCCTTCACGGTGTGGACGGCTGTGAAGTGTTGCCTGGGATTGCTTTGCAATTTAACTGGAATGGATGGAGCGCGCTATGTGGCATGTTTAGAGCATGCGCCTGGATGCAAGAGAGAAGATCGCTCCCCGCTGTCACACAACGGCATTGATAACAGGCCCAACAAGCACTCATCATAACGTCTGAAATAACAAAATCCATCGTAACTTATTAAAACACACACAAACAAAATGGAAACTCCTGCTCAAGAACTGGATATGTTTATTTTGTATTAGACACTTACCTGACGAAAGATATTTCAATAAGTGTGGAGACAAAATTGGCAAAGGCAAAAAGTGGTAGGGACATGTCCTATCCGTCACACCCATAAATGACACGTACGTTTAAAAAGTGTAACACAATGGTCAAAGGCATCTAGCGCATGTTTGTTTATTGAAAAACGGCTGCTTATGGGCACCAAAGGAGCGTATGCTACAATGCTGTTTAGGCAACATAGGCACGTTTCGATGCATTTGGACATGATGCCCCAAAACTGCTGCACGCGCGCGTGATACCCCAACAATGATGGGCCAGCTGACTAGGTTTTGAGACACGGCCCAAGCCAGCAGGTACAGACACCCATCAATTTTGTTGATGTTACTGCTGAAAATCTATTTAGTCTCATAAGCAGAAACAAACTTCTATTTAAATGTCCAATAAGTGTCCAATGTTTTTAACTATTATAGGCCTATATGTTAATAAATATATATGGTAAATAAGTTTCCATTTGTTAACAACATTAGTTAACATGACCTAACAATGAACAATTGCATTTTTATTTAATTATCTAAGATTAATAAATGCTGTAAAAAAGATATTGTTCAAGGTTAGTTTATGATACCTATTGCATTAAGTAATGTTAACGAATGGAACATTAATGCAAATGATTCATGTTACCAAATATATTAATAGCATACTGTAAATATATTTTTTATTTTTAAAGTAGCCTAAGTTATAAAGCCTAGAATCTTTTCCCTACAATCTTATGAATGTCTACACATATAGTGACAATCTATGAAATTAAAATGAAGAGTATATAGCCAGTGCTTAAGTGCTCAGATTTAATTAGCAGAAATCATATCAAAACAGCTTCCCATCAAATGATTAAGTGCAGGTCTGGTGGGTCTACATTAGAATTGTATATATCTGCTGCATAATGACTTGTTAAATGCAATGACAAATAAATACACAAGGTGGCATACGCTGCTCACGTGGAATGTGTCCCCAAACATCCCTCGGATACACTGTAAAAAAAATTATTTTTGAAAAGTGGAGAGAATTGAGAATTACATTAACATTGGCTCAATCAGAAAGTATCTGTTGAGTCAATGCTAAAAGACTGTTGCTGCAACAGAGAATATTCAACTCATAGAATTTTAATTGCGTCAACTGAAAAATGTCAATGCAACAAATCAGCTTTAGAGGTCTAAAAATGTTTACAGTGTAAGGAACACTTTGTAGAAGGGTTTTTGTGGTTTAGCTATCGTTTTAGTTAATATACTGTATCAAGTTTTAATAAATGTTTATTAATTTATTCAAATATCTTAACACAACAAACCTGAGCTTTAACCATCCCTTCAAATGAGCCTGTGAATTAGTGTGGATTCACAATGCCTGGCCCATCCTTTATTTTGAGAGCTTTACAATCAGTCTGACATGCCAGATTCTTACATTTGCTTTTTTGCAGAACCATAAAAGGCAAACATTTGGCTCACAGCCCATAGGCTGATACCAAACATAGACTGAATATGGGAAAGAGTTGTTAGCAACTCCATTCCACATCTGAGAAACTCAAACAAGGGGATAGTTTTCTGAATAAACAGCCACTCTCAGGTGACAAAAGCAGGACTTTGTGTACAGTTCCTGCATGTTTTCTCTGTTGGCACACACGCTGTTGAAGGGTGTACCTCCCAGATCTGTCTGTCTGACTCTAAGGTTACCAGTGATTTGTCATATACCTTATCTTTTGTTGATATACTTTAGCGTTGCAACAGTCACCATACTGTCTTACACAGAGAAAAGATGGTACATTGAAATAAAGAGTGTCTATGTTTAATCTTTCGGAAAGATCTGACTCTTCTCATGAACTGCGGGGTGCCTTGTCACTGATACAAACAATCCAACTCATAACATTTAAATCAGAACAGGCCGACTGCATAAACCAGCAGAAAGTAACACTAACAATTTCTTTCTATTTCATGTAATGCACAGATCAAAAAATCCTAATAATTGTAAGTAATTTCCTTATTGTCATTTGCAAATTCTAGTTGTTAAATAGCATTTCTGAATGTTAGAACATCTAAAACCTCTTAGTTTAATTAGCAGCACTCTTTGAAGTTTCATGTAGCTAATTGGACCCATTACAGACAGTGGCAGAAGACATAAAATGCATACCGGTTAAATACGGTTGGGCAAAACGACTTCACACGTCATTGCACAGCATTGAGATGCTGACCAAGCTACTCTTTTCCCTAGAGCCTACTGCAATTAATGTGTCAGTCATGAGGTGTGAAGAATAGGCTATTACTGGCTCAGATGACCTTTTAGTGAATAAAAATACAGTACAAAAGGGAACAATTCTGGTTTTAGCCAAAATTGTTTTAGTTATTTTTGGTGTAGTTGATTTTCAGAGTGTGATTTTCATTCATTCTTGTAAAGGTTGTAATTAGGATATCTTTTTATTAAATGTTACTTTGGGAATCAAACCCAGAAAATTCTGTACATCCCTGTAGCACCTGTTTAGGCAACGCATTCAGTTAGTTCACTTTCATTGTATGGTAAAAGATGCTCTGAAAGTCAATAATTACTGAGACTGATCTCATTTTGAGTTCCACAGAAGAAAGAAATTCAAACCGGTTTGGAACATGAGGTTGAGTAAATAATGAAAAAACATTTATTTTTTGGGTGAATTGTGCCTGTAATATTATTTGAAATGGCCAATCTTGAATCTTAATCAGGCAGCATACCTGAACCACCTCACCTCTTGTCTTTATTTTAATCCAGAATAATGTGTATTCATCAACAAGTGGCGTAAATGACTTTTACAGAACTATGCCAAATAATCATTGCAATTTTATATTCTCCAAAGTATTTAGCTCTTTCTTGTAGTTTCAACTATTGATCTTTAGGAAAACAACATGACAGGTTAGTGTGTGTGTGTTTGTAAGACTTTGATAGCATTCCTAGAAGAAGAAAAAACATTGATTGCATTCTCTTTATAGTTTACTGCCAAATTGTTAACAACTTGGATTTATTACCAATGCAGGCGGGAAGGTATAAGGTAATTCTTTAGTCTCCTCCATTCAGTTATGAATGTTCTTGAGGGTGGAAAGCACCCTCAAGCTCCCCCTCTCTCTTTCAGTCTCACACACACTCACACATGGGCACACATGCACACACAGAAATTCGCAAGCAACAGAGCCTTGAAGTCGACAGACCCCTGCGACTCAATAAAAACAGTTGCTTATCACTTAGGTTGAAATCATTAAAACTAATTTTTTAACCACTACACAGATTTCATATTAGCAAACTATAGTTTTGGCAAGTTGTTTAGAGCATCTACTTTGTGCATGACACAACACTTGTTTACAGACAAAGTTAACTGTGCCTTTAAGCAACTTGGAAAATTCCAGAAAATGATGACAAGCCTTTAGGCAATTAGTCAATTAGCTTCTGATAGGCTAATTGGAGTCAATTGCAGGTGTACATTTGGATGTGTTTAAGGCCTACCTTCAAACTCAGTGCCTCTTTGCTTGACATCAGGGGAAAATCAAAAGAAATCAGCCAAGGCCTCAGAAAAATAATAATAAATAAATTGTGGACCACAACAAGTCTGGTTCATACTTGGGAGCAATTACATTGAGGTCTATGAAGTGACTTTACACCAAAGTGTTTTTCACACATGTTTTTGCTTCACCAATAATGTTTTAAGCAACAAGAAATATTTGAAAACTGTCAATTTTTGAAGAGACACTGAATGTCTCATTTCCTTTCATTAAATATTACCTTATCGTTTACAAATATCAGAGACTCCAGTTACTGAACTAATTTAATTTCACCAAGAAAACACTTAGACCTAAAGATAAATGAGCCCTTTTATTACTTTCTGCTATCTAAGCAACAGCAAGCTTTTTTTCTCTCTTCCAAATACATGTTTTCAATGTTTATTTTGCACACCTCATGCTGTTTTATGTGGCAAACTCGTAAAATCGTCCCTCTGTGATGCTTTCTGCAACTCTTGTCATGTGGAGGGCAATGTGGTGCTTGACGCTGGATTCAGCCTCCAGAACCAAATTAAAACTGCCACAAGAAGTCTGAGGCAAAGATGCTAAATTTAATGACCAGGAGGAAGGTTTGAGTTGTCGATTGAGTTCTGTTCAGTTAATTTTTTACGTGTTTTGTTGCATATTTCAATCGTATTTGTTTTTTTGTAATATTGCGTTCATATTTTTGTGGCCTCCACGGTCACTACGTGGAGAAAAACATTAATCTGCTTTGCATCTCTGTTGTTCATCTGTTCTCTTCATAAATAAATAAATGCATAATTTGCTATATGCTCAAACTGTAAATTCATGATTAAAAAAGAAAAGGTGAATGAAAATAAAAGTTATTAAATGTCTTATAATCATTAGAAAATTTTAATTACAGGTAATAATAGATTATGATGGAATTTTTACAACCCTGTCCTTCAAAATGATGGACGATGAGAAAGTCTAACGCAAGCACTACATGTGACTTGTTTTTTGTTTTCTTTTGCATAGCTGAATTTCAAACATTACAAGTAAACACGCTGCTAAGACGGACAGAAAACATGGACAAGTTCTTGAAAAGGAAAGATATTAATGATGGTTAGCCTATGTGGGATAGCGGTGTGCCGTTGAAATTTTTGTTGAAAAGTGTGCTGTGGCAGAAAAAAGGTTGGGAAACACTGAGGTAGACAAGTATCTATATCCACAATAAATCGAATATCATCGACATATTTTGAAAGGCTGCACAGCAAGAAAGAAGCCACTGCTCCAAAACCACCATAAAAAGCCAGACTACAGTTTGCAAGTGCACATGGGGACAAAGATCTTACTTTCTGGAGAAATGTCTTCTGGTCTGATGAAGCAAAAATTGACCTTTTTGGCCATAATGACCATTGTTATGTTTGGAGGAAAAAGGGTGAGGCCTGCAAGCCGAAGAACACCATCCCAACCATGAAGCATAGGGGTGGCAGCATCATGTTGTGGGGGTGCTTTGGTGCAGGAGGGACTGGTGCACTTCACAAAATAGATGGCATCATGAGGAAGGAATATTATGTGGCTATATTGAAGCAAAATCTCAAGACATCATCCAGGAAATTCAAGCTCTGTCACAAATGTGTCTTCCAAATGGGCAATGACTACAAGCCTACCTCCAAAGTTGTGGCAAAATGGCTTAAGGACAAAAAAATCAAGGTATTGGAGTGGCCATCACAAAGCCCTGATCTTAATCCGATAGGAAATTTGTGGGCAGAACTGAAAAAGCATCTGCAAGCAAGGTGTCCTCCAAACCTGACTCAGTTATACCAGTTCTGTCTGGAGGAATGGGCCAAAATTCCAGCAACTTATTGTGAGAAGCTTGTGCAAGGCTATCCAAAAGGTTTGACCCAAGTTTGTCCGTCGTCCATTATTCCTTACCATATTTCATTCAATGACCGCTCCTACATTAAGAATATCAATGAGACTTCGCTGTTTATTTATTTTACTGATATTTTATACTTGCAGAACATGAAGGATCTAGAAACACAAATATTATAATGGGCATTAAGAGTAACATTCAGAACAATATCAGAAAATAAAAATAGGTGAAGTTTGTCAAGACAAATTTTGATGTTGCCTTAACAAAGCCTTGTTTAATATAGCTTTGAATTTTAAAGGTTACACAGGCCTTACAGACAGACAGTGCATTACTAAGTGGTTGCTAGGGTATTCAGGCTGGTTGCTATTTGTTGCTAGTCGGTTGTAGCTGATTGCTTGATTATTTGGGTAGGTTAATATGCATTGCTATGGTGTAGCTAGTTGTTAGAGTGTTGCTAGATATGTTTGAACATTCCATCAATGGGAGTCTATGGGATGTTTGGAATTTTTAAATTGTCTGTTATGGGAAAACCCAATTGACAGATCAGTAAGAAAAGACATAGCAACCAGAGTTAGAACAGTCTGAAGGTCTGTGCCAAGTTTGGTGGACGTAGCTTGAAAATTCTAGTATGAGTTATAATTGGAATTTTGGTCTAGGTTTAGGAATTTTGAAACAACCTTACACCAACCCTGTGCCAAAACACGTACTGCCTCAGTACATACTGTATTTGAAGAAGGACGCACTTCTTGGCCGGTAAAACAGTACGTTCTTTTAGGTATGCATACTAGTATGAAAAGATTTCGGACAGACTTCATATGAGGATGTGTGCATTGACCCATGACCCGAATATATGACATAAATAATAAGAGTATATAAAATCAAAGAAGTAATCTGCTCTGGTTTGTTAAACAAGCACCATTTAAGCACAAGAAACCACTTTCTTGGTATATACAGCACATGAAGTTGAGAAGAGTTGTCCAAATCATGGTTCTCTGCTGTTCATGATGTCGCCCCTGGTTATTATGGGATAGTAAAGTGTCCAGTCGATCCGCATTTCAGAACATCACAGGAAATAGTAGGTCATCCAGGTATTTCTTGACTTACTGCTTCATGAATACTGATGATTCGGACATACAAATCCATTGGCATACTGTTTTTGGCATACTATTTAGTAGGAAAGTATGGATATTTGGACACAGTGCAACTCTTTATAATAACAGTATGTTTGCCTTGTGAAGCCAACATGATAAATGAATCATTTTTTTGGAGAAAATTCTGTGTGGATATTTGCCCGTTTCTGCTTATAACTATATTTTCCATTATTAATGAATGTATTAATCAGAACTATAATATTTTGATCAGTGTTCATATGTTTAAAATATATTTTCTTTATCTTATCTATCTTTAACTGTATCTTAAATTTGGTCTGTTTAAATACTAAATGGTCAATAAAGTCTATTCACTTTAAGCAGGAAAGTACATGTTTTATCAAGGAGGTGTTGTTCATCTGGTATGACGTCGGCCAAAGCTTCTCGAAAAAGTTGGTCAGCTGATCCACAATGACGTGACGAAAAGAAAAGTCAACGGAAGAAACGGGATTTCCGGAGTCTGTGCAGCCAATGAGCGCATTCCACATGCGGACAACTCGAGCAGTGCATGCGGATCAGCCGAGTGGCGGAGCAAAGACACGCGATTGGTGCAAGAGCTGCGAACACCGGCAGTGTGCTTCTATTCACGGAAAAGATCCGGCTCCGTCGAACGAGAGACTATACAGAGGCTTCGTTTTTGAATCTAGCATTTGATTAGAACTCAAGCGTTCCTGGCAACGTATGAATCGCTTACGACGATCAAGAAGAAACAACGAGTTTACGATGTATTTTGTATAATCTTTGTTTAATTAGGCTGGTCGGTAACTTATTTTAGTTTCCTTCTATAGTGATTAAACGCCGGTTAAAAGTTAGCCGCGGCGATCATCGGTTTATTGCATTCCAAATCACTACAGTTTTTGGATAGTTTTTTTAAGGGTCCGAAGGTCTTAGGATTCAGGACTAAAGGCTTGAAGAAGCCCGTTTGGGGGGGTTGAGAGTCCGTTCATAATCAGGGTGTCCGTCCGTCAACGATGGAGAACGCACACACGAAGACCGTGGAAGAAGTTTACAGTTTTTTCTCCGTGAACGAGAGTACGGGGCTCGGCCTGGAGCAAGTGAAGCGGCAGCGCGAAAAATGGGGACCAAACGGTGAGTGAGCGAGCATGGCCTGGATAATGCTAACAGAGCAGACTAGGACTGGCAGTGCACGGTACTAGAAAGCAAAATGATTTGGCTGGTTTCGCAATGTTGATCTAGGAGCATTTTAGGCCCTCAATAGAGCGGACGCACATGCGGCGTTATTCATTTCGTCAGTCGGCATGTGTCCGAAATAAAGGCGCGTGACGTCAGAGCTACTCATCACAAGCGTATTTGACCGGTAATAAGTGCTTTCGGTAGCTATAAATAAAGACAAATTTTTTCAGTTACTTATTTTACCGTTTCTTAAATTTCCAATTGTCTTTTGCCTCCAGGCTGTAAAGCCTTCAAGGAATGTTCCAGGTTCAAGACATTACCATGTTAATTACCGAAATTAAACATTCAATACTTGGCTTATACAAATAATAATAATTATATAATGATAATATGATCCCTCATTTATTAAAAGCGAAATTCGCGGTTACAGTAAAGCACTGTGAAAGTGTATGGGGATTACTTCAGTACATAAATATGAAATTACACGTTGTTTCAACCGTTTGGCCACAGAACGTAAACGGGGTTCCATGTTTCGTCTTAACCTGATTTTAGTGGGATAAAATTACTTTAGTGTTAAATAATATCCAATATTACAACTCCGTTGCCATTATGACGCAACGCCATACGTAACGCCGGTAAATCCACGATTTTAGCATATTAAAATAATGCTAACATTTATATTGTGTACGTCTTGTGACTATACTTTTAAAAAACCGTGTGTGTGTATATAATGTTTATGGAATGGCCCCATTCACTTCCATTTGTAAGTGGTTTTGGTGTAACCACACCGCATTTTATTTTATTAAGAAATAAATAAACGAGGGACGTGAATTTTCTGAAGTGATCAACATCATGCAACACACGTTGCTTTGTATTGCTTCTGGAACAATCCTTTAATGGTTGCAGATGATTCACAGTACAGTATCTTTAAGGATCTAATATCAGGAATAATTTTTTTTCCCTTTTCTCTCTCCTTTGAACCTTTGGATGTCCCACAGAATTGCCTGCGGAAGAGGGTAAACCTTTGTACTTTTTACCTTTTTTTATGGGTTTCATGACTTGGTCTCTATTCTTATGCAATCTCTTGTCTTTGTCTTAAGGTAAATCACTATGGGAGTTGGTGGTGGAGCAATTTGAGGACCTTTTAGTGAGGATTCTTCTCTTGGCAGCTTGCATTTCTTTTGTAAGTACCTGCGGTTGACAGGTGTAACTCTAGTTACACAGTAGACTTTATTTTAGTTTGGTGTGGCCTTTTAAATAATATTTTTACTCTTCTTTTTCCCCTTATCATAGCATTATTAACAAAGCCTAATTGTATCAATCTTGGTTCAGCAGATTTTGATAGTGTAATTTATTGTCCATTTTGTGATGTTACTGTAATGCCGTTTCTATTTAATTGCAATATTACAGCTAAAAAAGTTTTTTTTTTTTTAAGAATTGTTGTGCCTTACTTTTTTTGTTAAATTGTTATATGGTCCATTATGTCCTCGTATATATTTTGTTAATCCTCTGTGGCATGTTAAAGGCTTAGAAAGCAGTGGATCATGGGGAAACAAAAGAAAACTATAATTCCCTACACCATGCCGAACAATATTGATATACCGTATGAGGCTCAAACATTCAGCATGAAATTCTGATCATGTTACAAAAGGCAGTCTTGTCATCAGGCTCCAAGGTGAACAGTGTTCCACTTAGTGGTTCATAAGATCTTGAATCTTTCTTAAGGTCTTGAACACATGTCTTCTGCATTACGTTTCACTGCTGGGATGGGAGGCATGGTGCAAATCCGAAAGGGCTCAGAGAGCCCTCTGAGAACATGGTATGCAGTACCATGGATGGAGGTTGGATTGCTTTGTTGAACCGACTTTGGGATTTGTTAATTCGTCTGCATGTTTGTCATCGACTTCCTGTATTTGAACCAGAGGATTTGCCAAAACATCACTGTTTGTTGCATCAACATTGGGGATTATTACTAAAGCGTGCTTGTTTACATGACAAATATATGAGAAACGATTCTTATTAATGGGGCTGCAAATAAAGTGAAGAGATTGCTACTCTCATTGGCTGCTCATTCCCCATATTCCGAGCTAGAGTTCAGTGTTATGACATTACAGGGTTTCCCGCAGCACTTTGAAACTAAGGCGGCCGCCTAAGCAACACACGCCAGCCGCCTTAACTACGTCGTCAAAAAAATATATATGAGCGATATTCGCCGTGTTACTCTGTCCTGTTTTCTCCCTTTCCATCTTTAAATATGTGATAAGCCTTCGTGTTCGCTTCAGTCTTGTTATCAGCGCGTTCTTCCGCAGCGGCACCGAGCGTGTGTGTGTGTGAGAGTGTGTGTGTGTGTGTGTTCATCTGCGCCTCATTGGTCTGTCAATGCTCGTCAATGTCAGAATATCTGAGATGACCAATCAAATCAAAGTAGGCGGGCTTTATGTTCACAGCGCAAATTTTAGCAGAGCGACTCGACGCGCTTCAGTTTACGGTCGGTCAAGTGCTAGATAAGATGTAAGTTGCTAAACTAAACATTTGCTGTTTGACTGTTTTTTAGGTCATAAATGTTATTTATGAAAATATGCATAAATGGTCCACTCGTAAAAGAGTGCAATTACCGAAGGGCCCTTGAAATGTTTTTTTCTAAACCAAGGAGGATAGCCTGTAGCGATGCTAGGTGTCAGCTCTGCCATAAGCAGTGATTGTAATAAGCTTTACACATTTTGACGGACTATTAGATGTAATGTTATTACCTTGACAAACTAATACATCATTAAAAAGATATGACTCAAGTTTCAGTATTTGTCCCCCCCCCCCACCACCTTAACTAACAAATTTTCTGCAGGAAACCCTGCATTACACAAGTGGTACTGGCTTTGGGAACGTTGTTCCCCTCCGAGTCAGTACTGTGTGATGTTCAGGATCTGTTACGCATACAAACGCTTTCAGACTCCGTCTCTTGCTTGCCCTCACTAACCTCTCATGGAGATGCATTAACTCGCTCTAACTCTCACCTTTGTTATTCCCATGGGGTGAGGGTGTTGTTCAGTAAGCACAGTGCATCCCAAAAGGACTAAAAACATCGACTGTAATTTACAACCACAGCTCTTTGCACAAGGGCGTTTATAATTGAAGTCAGTGGAAATGAGTGGCATCTCATTTAATGCATTGAATTTCTGACAAGATGAAGCCATTGTGCTTTGCACACTTTGGTATTATGTTAGTCTTCAGCCTTTTTACAGGAAGTAGTATTTTGTTTCACAGCTGGTACGTTTAGGATTTTGTAACAATTTAAATAGTTCCCATTAGAAGTAGGTTATAAATGGTAAATGGTCTGCACTTATATAGCACCTTTTAAACCTTAGTAGTATTCAAAGCGCTTTACACCACATCTCATTCACCCATTCACACACCAATGACGGCAGTGCTGTCTTGCAAGGCGCTAGTCTGCAATTAGTCTTGCCAAATGCACTTCAGCATGTGGAGTCGTGTGGACCGGGAATCGAACCACCAACCCTGCGATTAGTGGACAACCTGCTCTACCACCTGAGCCACAGCCCAAACATTTTTATTACAAAAAGTGCAATATTTTTGCAATAAATATTTTAAGAAGAATTGTGTAGGTTACAATCAGTCAGTGTGTTTACAAGCACTTTAAAAGTTGGGTTTCAGTTGGAAGGACTTCCAGACCTAGAAAAGACTATTGTAGTTCCACTTTGTCCAGCATGTATATTTACTGTATGCATATGCATGCTCTGAAAAACAGGTGACCCATCACGCAACTTGTATTTAACCCAGTGTATTTGTTATCTTTCCTTCAAATATTTGAGTATGCATTGTGTTATGTATACTTTGACAGACAGATAAAGACTGAAGCTTGTCTATGCAAAAATCCACTGTAGTTTGATTAAACTGCACATGAAACGTGCTAGTTTCAACCACTGAGCAGAATGCAAACTTGTCCTAGAGTACCCTCTGATAAACATGGATGTTACAAAAACAATTTCAGAGCGACACACCATGCAGATAATATGACGTATATCCTGCACTAGAATTTGTGGGTTGGTGTTAGGGCTGTCACTATAATGAAATTTGGCTGACGATTTATTGTCTGTTTTGTGGCGTTCACGATGCAAATTGTCATACTAAAGGTGTATGTATGCTTCAAGTAATTTATTATTATTTAACTTGGATTGGACATTGACGTGCATGTATATGCACTCACCAACCACTTTATTTGGAACACCTCTACACCTACTTATTCATACGATTATCTAATCAGCCAATCGTGTAGCTGCTGTGCATAAAATAATGCAGATACGGGTCAGGATCTTCAGATCAGATTCATATCAACCATCAGAATGGGTAAATATGTGATCTCACTGATTTTGACCATGGCATGATTGTTGGTGCCAGATGGGCTGGTTTGAGTATTTCTGTAACTGCTGATCTCCTGGGATTTTCACGCACAAAAGTGTCTAGAGTTTACTGAAAATGGTGTTAACAACAAAATACATCCAGTGAGCAGCAATTCTATGGATGGAAATGCCTTGTTAATGAGAGCGGTCAACAGAAAATGGCAAGACTCTTTTGAGCTGACAAAAATGCTACAGTAACTATGAAAACCCCTCTGTACAATTGTAATGAGCAGAATAGCATCTCAGAATGCAATAACATGTCAAATCTAGAGGCAAATGGGCTACAACAGCAGATCACCACGTCGGAAAATGGTCAAATGTTTGTCCGAAATTCTTCACATTTACATGTTATTATAAGACTCTCAGATTAAACCCACAAGCCCTAATTTCACATGAAGACATTTAAGATGCTGTGTGTATTAAAAAAAACCTAGTAGGTGTTGAAGTACTCAAACTTGCATTATTGTTTTTATGCACTGAATGCGCATTGTTTGTGGCCTTATTAGATTCATGCAACTGCATGTGTAATGGAGATCTTCTCGCATTAACAAATTAAACTTATTGTGTGGCCCAGGTAAACTGAAGCCTATAGTGTCTGATTGATGAAAGCCCATCTATCTTAATTGGATCATGTTACACAATCGACTCAGGGGGGTAGTGTTTATTGGGCCTTTTCTGGAGAGTGTCAGCATGCCTGTAAATTCACATGGCTGGTTCATTAAGTGCTTTGTCTTTATGTAGTACCCCGCCGAGAAGTGCCGTGCATTAAATGTCAATACAGAGGAACATTCCGGGGGTACAAAAACTGAGCTAAAGCATTCGATTTTTGTGTTCCCTGGAAGACTCTTTGGTGTCATTCAGTCTTTGATAATGTTTTCTTCCTGAAGTCACAAAGTTTAAAAAAAAAAATTGGAGCTTGTATTTATTTATGTATTTTTTTTTATAGGTATTGGCCTGGTTTGAAGAGGGAGAGAACACCATAACGGCATTTGTGGAGCCTTTTGTAATATTGCTAATTCTTATAGCCAACGCCATTGTAGGAGTCTGGCAGGTAAGTTTGGACCCCTTTATCTTCAGCTTTGCCTTTTGTACCGTTTATGTCTGAACAACATACATTCCAAATGCAAATACAGCCGCTTCCTCCAAGGTTACCAGCTCGCACAGGTCAAAGTAACACATTTATATTAAGACATTCAAATTTGTGCAGTTAGTTTCGCTGACCATTATATCTGTTTGTTATATCACTCACCACAGTTTGTTCAACAAACTTGAACAAATGGGTATAAAATAAGTAATGGGCAAGATAAGGCAATCACTGGGTTTAGTTCCCTTTTAAAGTGTCTTACTACTAGGAGTTAGCTATGGGCAGTTTTACATGCTTGGATGTTTTGACCAAGAAATGTCTCAAATAGATTCCGACCGATATGGGATTTTTTGAGACTGATACCGATTTTAGAGGGGGGAAATTCACAGATCACCGATATGGTGGCCAATATAGTTCATTTGAGCTGGAATGAAAACTGACCTTTTTTTATGTGGATTGTTCAACTGATTATGCAAAGGTACTCAGAAGGCTGCTTTCTTAAACAAATATTTTTATCAAATATATTTGACATTATTATTATAAATTGTCAACAAATTCTAGAAATGAACACTGAGAAAATAAAGAATAAATACAAATAAATAAATAGCTAAATAAACTTTAGTATCTGTCAAATACTGACTTTTAATACTGCCAGTCAATTAGGGGCAGTTTGTAAAACAAGAAGCATTTACACCTGCCGAGTCAAGAGATAAACAGTGGCAGCGGTGTTACAACGTATTCTGCTGTACAAGTACAGGGGAATCTTTCAATGGTGGAAAACCAGACTTTTAAATATTACGACTGGAATTGTTCGGTTGAAGGGGGTAACCAACTGCGAATCCTGAACAAAACAGTTTAAAGAATAAATATTTACACATTAGTTTCCACTCAGCTGACAAGGTATGAAAGTAGCTGCGTGGTGATTTAGTTAGATATAAGCTTGTTGTCATGGAGAGTAAAAGATGGACGTTGTTTATTAACTTTCCAGTATGTATTTCTCAAACTAGTTAGCGACTTAGTGTGAGGACCCCGAGCTGCATTGTCTGAAGAACCACCCTCAGCTCTATAAACAATAGAGTTGTAGAGCGCTCTGCTCTTGCCAATGCTAAATCATCCCAAGAATTGTTTTCTGCATTATGTTCTGAAAAAAGTTTTCATATCTGCACGTATTGGAAAACGTAGGCTGACACAATATATCTGTAAAAAGCTAATATCGGCCAAATAATCACTGTGATCTGGGAACATGGAACATGGTTATTTACAAGTTGTGTGCAATGCAAAATATGGTTCTAAATAACTTCTCATTAATCTTTTGACACAGTACAAGCATAAACTATGCATCTGATGCTGTGTCCCAAATGACGCACTGTGCACATTCAATGCACTCAGGCATGTAGTGTATGCATTTTAAAAGTGTAATGGAACACTACTTTTTGTTTACTACACTGAAGCGTTTAACAACTGACGTAAGTTACATTTTTAATGCATGCGATTGTGTTGCTGCTACCTAACCTCAGTTCAACACTTGTGTGTCAAACATTGTACATATTCACACAACGTGGGGTGATAGTAAAGCATTCAACTTAAATTTGTAAGGTGTTGTCTTCACTGACGTTTCACTTCTTGCTGCATTTTCCATTATTTACAATTGTTTTATTGGACCAACAACGCAGCCAGGTAACTCCACCCCTTCCGTGGTGTCCAACATTCTTCACCATTTTGACAGTTAAAGAAGTGCATCATCATCTGGGAACACAAAAGTACACTTTGTTGCATTTTCAGTGTTAACATACTACTCGCACTACTTGCAATTCAAAGTGATGTAGAATAGTGCAGAAGTGTATGTGGTTTGGGTCCCGCCTTGAGAAGCTGATGAGTTATACAGAGACCTATTATTGTGAAAGTGTATCTTTTAGTTGTCCAATGTCTTTCTAACAATGTCTTTCTAAGTCAAATTCTGGTGTCCTCATTCATGTGTATTTTAATACAGCTACTGCAGTGGTATGATTTGTGAGCACCATTCATAATGAGCTTTAAAGCTTTGCTTGTACTATCCTCCTCAACCAGCTGTTTCTCACAAGGCTTTTTCTACTGATAGAACTAGCTTGTACCTTATAACAAGGCTGAGCTTACAGGTTTCCTCTAGATCCCTGTATATTCTGAAGATTATATTTTATATGTCAGTGTAGTTAGCCTTGTTATGAAAATGAAAACATGTGGCTGGTTTTTTTTTTTTGCCCTTTTCTAAAGATAGTCCTGCTGTCCCAGTGGAATTCAGCGTAGAGCCAAGACCATATTTTTTTCTCCAGCACCTCATAATGGCCTTGAAACCCATGTCCCAGATTTCTCTCTCTCATTTTATTTTTGTCTCCATTCATTACCCAGACTGCTTGAGAATCCTCTGCAAAATCCAATACCTAATCATAGTTAATGGCTGTGATGTAAATTTAAAGGCTTATCGATATGTTCTGTCCAGTTTCCTTTTTCAACAGGAAATATGTCAACACCGGAACAAAAACTAGCCTCGCCGAGCCATTTCTTAGGGCCTTTTAGACTTATACAGTTTATTGCTGGCCTACAAAAGCTAATTATACTCTCGTCTACACAACCATATTTTCAATCAGAGAAGAACTACAGCAGCTGGCCCAGAGCAAAAGTCATTTCAAAGAGTGCTGCTCTATGCACCTGCTCTGGTGTGGGGTTTGAAGATTTAAAGGCCCATTAAATGTCCACGTCAAGGAACTGAGTTTGTTTCTCAGCAACCAAGGTATTAGCTGTTCAAAGGTGGTATTGCTTGGTGCCTATACAGTGATTGAGGTATTTCCCCATATGTTATGTGGTCTTGTACTGACCTTTTGCTTAAGGTATTTTATGTAAACCGTCAAAAAGCATAATTATTGAATTGACTTTAATGTCTTTAGAATTCATCCTAAACTTAATCTAAACTTTACCAATTAAAACCACTAAAACATTGGGAGTACTCTACACTTTGCAGGTAAAAAATATTTGTCTTAATAAAACAACTTATTAAAATAAATGCCTGGTGTGCTAGTTTTAGCCACATCCTTCCAAAGTAGTGAGTGACTAAGGTGTGGTGTTTCGGGTAAGCATAAGCTTGAATGATGTCTGAATGAAGTGTTCTTGCAGAGCTTGATTGGTCATGTCTTTCTGTTCTGCACTAATAACCAGAAATTGAAATCGCGAGACTTCTTGGGCTAAATTGTGTGACTCCATCTCTCTCTCTCTACTCTTAACATTACAATAATGTACAGAAGTAAATTATCAACTTGAAAGCTATCTGAATGTTAGCTCTGAAACACCACACTGTGTGATTATCAGTCTTTTAAAATGCTAAATTGATTTTAGTGTAACTAGAAAATTCTTGCATAGCCATTCAAACAAGAAATGGCAATTTAATAGATTTTCACCTAACCTTAAAATTTAATTATTTTATTTAAAAACTTGCACATTAGTCTTGTGACTTCTGTTGTGAAGCGCAGTTCCTTCTCTTGGCAGGTTGGGTTTGTTGAAGGCTAATTAAAGGCTTATTGCCTTTTAAATGTCTTTTTGTTTGTTGGGATTTGTGCTTTATTGCTTGCATTATAGACTACAGGCTCTTGGAGCATTTCGATGTCATCACGTCTAATTCATAACATGCAGGGTTTTGAGCGAATGTATACAAAATAGAAGTATGTGGCAATAAGATCTGTATTGTTCCAATTGACAACATTTGTTTTAACCGTTATTATGTGTGTGCATTAGGGTTGCAGCGTTCACGGTATACCATGGTTTAAAAATTGACTGTTATCATACCATGTACATTTGCTTATCTTTGACACACGGAGGGGTAATCGTTGACATGCGAGCAAAATCAAGCCAGAGACGAATATGTAAATATATTTTTTATTTGTGCAATTTAAAATCGTTGAAGTCCCTTCACGCCTGTATGTTAATCTAACTAGCTAGTATTTATTTTTGATAAATACATGTATTATTATTACTATTATTTAAGACTAGCACACTGACCTAACCATGGTAATGAGGAGCATTTCCTTTTGTGTAATATGTGTATAAATATGTAATATTAGGTAACAAATGGGATAATAATGTGCTCGTATAAGTAAATATGTTCTTCAATTTTTAAAAGGGGGAGAGACAACATCCTGTAGATTTTGTTGTTGACATCAACAAAAATAATGACACTTGATACATGCCCTTGTACTGGAAAACCATGAACAAAACTATGGAACATAAAAGGAAATGCAACCCAGGATACATTAAATACAGGATACATTTAATCTATGGCAGGTCGACACTTGATTTCCAATGTAAAATTTGTCCTGAATCAAAACCAGTTGAGAAGCACTGAGTTAAAGGTACAGATAGGAGCAGTCTGGCCTCACTGTTGCGCACCTACAGTATATGTTAACTGTTAATAATCATAGCACATTACTACAAAAGCTCACACAGCTGATGTTATTTTTAATTTAACATGCTATGATAACATGTAAACTAACATGCATTAGTTATTTAACATGTTATAGTTACATGATATTTTTTAGCATGTTTATAATTCTGTTTATTATAATTCTGTTAGCTTTCTTATTTTTTTCTATTTATTTATTTTCAAAATGGAGACTTTTTTTTTTTTACACATATGTACCAAGAGTCGACACCACATCATTCTTAAGTGTAACACATACTTCAATAAAATAAATGGTTTCAAGTTTCAATTATAATAGTGTTTGCTAAAAAAAAAAATAACCCTTCTGTTTTCACTAATAATAGTAATTTTGTAATATTGTATTTTCTGAGGCGGTTATCATACCGTGAAAATTTCATACCATTGCAACCCTAGTGTGCATTCAGTGAATTTAAACATTCCGAATGTGTCTACATGATGATCTTGTCAGTCAACTTGTCCAGCAGGTGAATTGCAGTAGATTGTGAAAGTGTCTTCAATTTCTTTCTTCCTTGTTAAGCAAATCAGCAATAAACCCGTCATCACTGCTGCAGCTTGGAGAGAGATGTGTTTGAATTTTTTCTCATCGACTCTCAGAAGAACTCGCTTGCATTTATATTTTAATTCAATGGTTGTTGACTTGTCAAGTTCTTATGTGTCATAGGCGGAGAACAGATCAGCTAAAAGGTGCTTTGCGCCAGCTACTGTAAAATTGCTTGTTGATTAGCACCACCTATTGTAAAGGCAGGAATATGTTACCAGTGATCATTCACCTTGCTTTCTATGTGAAAGGGCCATTCGTCAACGATTAATTTCTAATAATCTGTTTAACCTGGAAACATAGTGTTCTCATCATGCAAAAGAAACCACAGGATATCCACTGTTATTCAACACATACACAGTGTTGGGTAACATTACTTTTAAAAGTAACTTGTTAGAATATTGCGTTACTTCTTAAAGTAACTTAAATATAAAGTTATTTATTGGAAAGTAAAGCATTGAGAATAATGAAGAATAACCACTGTCTTACCTTAAGTCCAAAACTTGAACCTGCATTATATCTTTCATGTGATGTGCCCATCGACAATGCCAGAGTCAACTTAAGATGTTTTTCAAAAGTCAGGATAAAATTCAGTGGGGAATGCCAGCCTAACATGTTCAAGGAATAAGTCTGAATAAATAAATCCTCGTCTCAAAATTCATCTCGGTGCATTCCAATTTCTCCCATTTATTTAAATAGATGTGACTCGTCTCTGGCCTCACACGCTATAGAAATACAATGTCTCTTCCCTGAAGTTTGCACACTTTTACTACTTATTTCTCACAATACAGGGACAGTAAAAGTAACTCCGATATTATGGTCTAAAATAAAAAAAATTGTTACTTATTACTCGAAAAAGTAATCTGATTACATAACACACATTACTTTAATCACGTTACCCCCAAAACTGCTGTCAAGTATGTTACCAATATAAGGAAGCATGTCCCTAAGGATTAATCATGCAGAAAGTACAACAGGTCATGCTGAATGAAATGTTAAACTTAAGAATGAGGACTGGAGGTCAACATCATAGGGAGTTCCCCTTCTGGCATATCTGATAATATTTTGTGATTTATGCTGTCCAAAGTAAACAACACTGTGGCATAGGCCACTTTGGCCATTTTTTTTTATGCTCAGAAATGTGAAGTAAAAAGTGTGTGGATTGACTGGATTCCATTTTGGCCTAATTATGACCAACAGAATTCAATCTATAAATCCTTCTATCATGCTTTAGACAAGTGCTTATTTTAGGCCTATTTGTTTTACAAAGGTTGTCCTCAAATATATGGGGGGGGGGGGGATTCTGCAGTAGTTCTAATTTCATTCATATTATGTTCACAGGAAAGAAATGCAGAAAATGCCATTGAGGCCCTTAAGGAGTATGAGCCAGAGATGGGAAAAGTCTATCGTCAGGACAGGAAGACTGTACAGAGGATCAAAGCCAGGGACATCGTACCCGGGGACATTGTGGAAGTTGCCGGTAAGATTTCCCAAGTGAAAACTCTTGATATGAAACTCATGTGCTTATGTGCTAAAGGGATAGTTCTACCAAATATGAATATTCTGTTATTTACTCACCTCACGTTCCACAACCCATATGATTTCTTTCATAGAAAACAAAAGGTTGAATGATATGACTGAGGCTAACATTCTGCCTGACAACATCTTTCATGTTTCCACATGTTTGGAATAACAAGTAAATAATGACAGAATACAGTTTTTTGGAAACTGTACAGTCCCACCAGAGGCAAAAGCTAATTAGGAACTGGTGTAGAGCAGTCAGTCCCATCATCCAAATTGCATTGCTACTGTGTGATCAGGTAGGCTTCCCAGTGGTTTAGGCTTGCAATGACGCACTCTCTGAACCTTTATGTGTGATCACGTGGTTGCCATGGGTGAGATTATGTTTCACAGGTATCACAATTGAACACTTCCTAGAGAGCACAAGTTAGAACTTGTAAACATACTAATCAACTAAATGCCACTAAGTTTACTGTGCCATAAATTAATCTTTTGAAATGTATAAGATGTCATCACTTTTTGCTTGAGTTATTGGGGCAAGTTACATTTTACGTTTTTGTGTTTCGTGTGCTTTTATTTTTGTCAAAGTACTTCAAAGATGGTTTGACATGCACAGTTTGCTGTTTTGAGTCATGTATTTCCTATTGAAACCGTAAAGCCTAGCATACAGTACACAACCCAAGCTCACCACCTTTGAAGCTTTGAGTCTGCAACTGACATGCGATGAGAAGTCTCAGAAAGCACAACCAATAGTCGTGTAGTATGGTATGACTGATTTCAAACCTGCTTATAATCTGGCCGATGAGTTGTCAGGTGTGTGCACTTCTGTGCATTATGTGTGTGATTTTGTGAATTAATTTCAGGATCATTTTAAGATATGTTTTGGGGAACTCAGTGGATTCATTGTTAGTTACATACAGATTTGAAAGGAAATGACTTATCCAATTAGAAAATTGAAAAAAGTTAAGAAATGTACATGCACAAGAACCTCACAGATGAAATATGCCTCATATCAACGTGCAGTGACTGAGATGAGAAGCACGCACATCTGACTGTTAATGCAGGTTTTATACTAAAATAACTCAGAATTCTGCTCTAAATGTCATATTTTTGCCATTTATTTAATGCAAGTATAATTAGAGAAACTGTGATGGTTTATCGCTTTTTATTTTTTTATCATGCAGTAACACTGGCGTAATGATTGATGTGTGCTGTCATGAAATCAGAGACTCTCCTCAAAATCTGAACACGATTGATAAAAAAAGATTATCAGGTCTGTTTGTGATCGAATCCCTTTAAACACATCTTAATAGCTGGTGTAAAAAAGGCTTTGGTCGTGTAGTTGCTGCACCCAGTCGTGTAGTGTGCACATCACCACAACTTAAAGCAAAAGACTGAGAGTAGTTAAGTGTGCTTGTCTTAAGTTGGTGCAGGGGAGGGAGCATTCTCATCCAAGAGAACAATTTATTGGACAAACATTTGTGTAGGGCGAGAGGAGTCATCAATATTTTGCCAGGAGAGAGACTGTGGATTTAAATGCTAAAACTTAGTTTTGTCATCTTTTAGAGTGCTGTAGCATGTAGATGGCCTTAACTCTAACAGGCATGAATTAAAAGCCACAAAATTCCAATTCTGATTTCACAAGGTCTTTAAAACACTGTCCTTTCCACCTGAATTAATCTGCACAATGATTATCAGGAATGCCCCTTGCTCTATATTGCGTCTCATTACACCACGTTTCTCTTCATTCACTGGAATTGATCGAGACTCTTCCTTATTGCTTCGCTCAGTATTTCACACACAGGGCAGCTGTTCTTTTTGGCCAGTACTTACTCACAGTACTGCAATACAGATTCACCTTAATGTTATTTCAATGTTCCACTTGGTCTGTTGGACTGCACACTTTTAGAAAGTGTGGAGATGTTATTTTAGTCATGACTAAATCATGAAAACATTTAGTCATAAGTGCCCTCAACAGATTCTTTTCGCTGTGCCATTTTTGGCTCTGGGCCTGGACACACTCTTTACCGTGTGTGTGTGATCTTTGTATTACCCCATGTAGCCATGCGAGGAGATGTATAGTGTGTGCTATAGCAAGAATGATAAGAATTAGATATTTGCTTAGTCACTGTGAGTTGAAGCGAGCTGTACTGAGAGGTGATCCAAATGGTACAGCAAAGCCCCCATCAGCTGGATGGAGATTGGAGGAGATTTCTGGAGGCAACGTATTGCGTCCTGACTAATTTCCTGCAGTAATGCAACCAGGTGAGTACCTGTTACGCAAGTTAAGAGGGGTGCCGTAAACGGATGGGTCATATTAAACACTACACATACATTACCTCTGTGTAGGTGGTGGAATTGCAAAGGACACATCAAAGAGATGAGATTATTGGATGTGAATATAGACTTTAATTGAAAAGAAACCACTTTTGAAGAGGCTGAAAGAGAAAGGATGGGTGGAGGGAAAAATATAGGTTTTCCTCCACCGGGTCGAAAATCGTTATTCTTCAGAATTCCTCGCCTTTGTTGGGGGTGATTTGTAACTTGTTCCTGCCTCTGATTGGTCACCTTTGTCCTGCGTCATTCTACAACATCGTTCTGATTGCTGCTGCTTATTTATCTGCAGCCAGAGATGGAGAAATGCATTCCTTTTCTCCTTGTGAAGAAAAGAAACGTCATTGTGCAGTCTGATATTTTAAACCACTACACAGGGAACTGAAGCTGGGTGAATTCTTGACCCTTTGTGTCCCAGATGGATGCTGGTACAGGTTAATGGAGATAAACAGTAGAGCTGAAAGACAGTGGTAAAGGGAGTGAAGGAAACAAAGAGGGAGGTGACTGCAGGGTGGAAAATTAGTCTCGTGAGAGGAATGTTAAGTGTCAGTGTAGAGGCAGCAGCTGTGCAACCTCCCAGTCGAGTGGCACCAGAGCTCATAGCTTATGAGCTTTCATGATCAGCAGCATGTAACCTCCAGAGGTCAATGACCTGACATTCAGCAGATGGTGAATTAAGTTAGAAAAGTGATAGTCCTCTTGCTCCCTAATGAGGTCTACATGACGTATCCTATCGTACAGAACATCTTCATTTTGTCCAAAATACGGTACATCCCGGTTAATACTGGACACTTGGGAACCCTACTTTGTCATGCAACTCTTCCTGTGCCATTTGTGCTACGAACATGAATTATACCTCAACTCTTGTGGCTTGTTTGGGAGAGGAATGCCATTACTTCTGAAAGAGATCAGATTGTCATTTGACAATGATAAAACAGGTGAAAGAATCCCACCAACTTAATTTGAAGGAGGGACTTAAGGCATATCTAATGACCAGAAAGTCATAGACTTTTGGGTGGCATCTTTTGACTTTTTATTTTCTAGTAAGCAACCACCCTAACAATGCACTAGCAACCCTCAAGAACATCTTGGCTTTGTGGTGAAAATTTTTTCACAGGCAAGCACCACTCACATTTTCTTCAGAAAATATAAAAATATAGTTATAAAATGGTTCAACCTGCCATATAATTAGCTGTGTTGTCATCCTCTAGTGTAGCAATCTGATGTTGTTGAGCATAAAACAGTGACAGCTGCATAGCGGCACTGAACCCCCACCCCTCAACACAGTTACCCTGTCAACAGCAGCATCATCTTTCTAAATGGGTGAAGAGGGAGCAATGTATTGCCTCTGGTACATTTATAGCTTTGCATTTTTGCCTACCTTTCCTACTTTAAGAAGGGGAGTCATAAACTAGTCCATGATTGCTGTTTATATCTCATCTCACTCATAAAAGGATGACCTTGTAAGCCAATGCTGAAGATGACGTCCTCTATGCTTCATCAAAACCCCTCAACACGTCCTCACCCAGCCACTAACCTATCTCCGTTATTACCTTCATCCTTTATGTGATTGCCTGCTGATAGCATGTAAGGTGCTGCCATTTTCTCGAATTCCAAACATCTGATTACAGTTGAGCCTGGGGAACATCTCCTGTCATCTACAGAGCGGTGGTGGTAATTGACCACTCAGCAGTGGGCATCACCCCTTTCATACCAAGATGAGTGTAGACAAGTCCCAGTTGATCCTGAGAAATACAGTATGGCACAGTGCTGATGCAAGCGAAAGTACAATTGACCTGGAAAAAAAGTAGAAAACATTATATATATATATTAGCCTTTGCCAAGCTGCATTTGCCAAGTGCTAACATATGCAGTGTGAATGCTGTTCACATCTTTCTGCACATGAAACCTACTAATGCTCTCTTTTTCCTATTGACTATTAGACCAGAATTAAGATTTTCTTGATCTCTATTGTTTGTACAGTGAATTTATTTTACAGTTGACCATACTTATTGAAGTCCTCCCAGCATATTTATTTAGTTATTTACTTTTACGAGTAGTGGTCTAAAGCACATAACTGTTAATCAGAAGGTCGCTGGTTCGATCCCCACATTGTGTGGGCACTTAACTCCAGGTGGGAGTCCCTGTAATAAATGCACTAAGTCGCTTTGGATAAAAGCATAAATATAAATTTACGGCGCCTCTCTCCTAATGAGCCAACAGTTTGCATTTTGCTATGGATACAGCCATGACCCATGGGAGTTGTCCACAGAACAAGTAATTTGAGACTGCTTTGCAACCACTCCAGTTTCATTGTTTTGCATTTTAAGGCTAGGGTATTTCTCTGTGTGCCGTTCTGTCTCATGCACAGTCAGTGCCCAGCCTTTACAAGTATACTATTTTAACTGCTAGCCCGTACAGACTAATTTGGAACATGCGCACTACAACTGCTTTGTAATACTTTTTAGTACAGTCAATTTCAGATGCATGTGCAGACGACGCACCCAGGGATGTACTGTCTGCGTGTCTAGAGAAACTTCTTAATGCGATCCGCACATACTAAGCTGATGACAAAAGTGTGTGCGAAACAGCTGCACGTGGAAAACAAAACTTCTCTGGCCTTTTAAAGTCCCCATGAAATCAAAATGAAAGTTTTGCCTTTAGTCCATATCTATTAGCTTTAAGGTAATCTCAGTGCTACCTCTGAAAACACATTTCGTCAACGTTTAGAAGCATTTAAAGTCTGCCCAGGCAAAATCATGGGTACTGAGACATTTTGTGAAACTTGGTGAGAACCACCACTGTCCTGTAGCCTAACCAGTGTTTTCCAGTCATGGTAACCTTCTCCCTTATTTGTCATACCAATTCAGGTCATTGAGCCTCTACTAAAGAGACGTTGAGTTAAATCAGGTGTGTTGGATAAGGGTGACATCCAATGTGAATAGTGTTGGGGGTACTCTAGGACCAGGATCGGGAAACACTGGCCTCCTAAGCCACCACCCTGTCCCAACATAGTGTGAGAATGAAGGACAGAGACAGGATGTGCTGTTAGCCAAGCAGATTTGACGAGATAAATGATCAGTGAACCAGATGGCCACTTTCTACACTCTTGTGTTAAAGGGGGGAGGTATTCTGCTTTGTCCTTTCTTGCTGTCCTCAGCAAGGATCAGTTATGGCTGCTGTTGGAACAGTAGGGCCGTATGATTTCTGCGATTGATAAAAAACACAGACACAATTGTGGAATCCAGTCACAAAGGAACTGACGGTTAAATGTGGAATGTCACAGAATTAGACCTATTTGAGAAAATGTATGTATTTAATGCTAAATCAAATTAAAATCCTAAAGTGATTATTTAAACCACAGAAGGCTGAGATTTAATTAAATAAATATTAATTCTGAATATGCTGCATGTTTAAAAGGGAATGTGTAAAGTCAGCTGCTGATACACTAACACCTTAGCATAAGCATCACGTGTGCTCTGTGCTTAATTAATTACAGACAGCAGATCGTGCATTAAGCTTGAAGCATGCAGTACATACAGACTATATATTTATAAAATTAAATCGTATCCTTTTGTGGTTTAATAAGATAATTTAAGCCCTATAGTGCACTGCATATCCGGAGGTGTGATGCTGTCATCAAAAACATATGAACTCAAATGGCTTAATTCGGCTTTCATCAAAAAACTCAATGTAACTAGACATGTGAAAATGAAGTTGTGACAATTATATTACAACTGTATAGTAAAATGTAGGCTAATATTCAGTGTAGTAGTAGTAATAATAATAATAATAATAATAATGATTATTCAATTTTATATTTAAGCAAACTAAAAAATTTTATCAACGCATTTAACACTGTGATGCTCTTTTTTTTTTTTTTTTTTTTTAAACATTTGATTAAACTTTAAAACGTGGAGTCCAGAAAAAACAAAACCTGAAAACATAACATAATTTGGAAAAAAATTATATTAATAATGGGAAAGAATTAAACCGAATTCTTTGGGCCCTTGAACAGCTCTGAGGACAAGTTGTCTGCATCACAAGGAGCATATCTGGCCCTTTTGTTTATGTGCTCTGGTCATCACTGCGTCCTATCCGCAAACCAGCCAACGATAATCAAGCATAACACAAGGAAAATAATTAAGACTCCTAGTGCTTCTTTTCAAGAAGGGATTAGACTTCTCCAATGTTTCAAAATGTGCTTACTAACATGTTTGAGTGGTCCAGAGATCCCTTTTTTGGCCCAAAATTATATGAGCGTAACGTCAATCATTACTACTTGCTTCTTGTTGAAATAACTTAATTTATTAGTGGTGCTTGATATTGCTCGCACTTGGAGGTTTGGGATTTGAATAAACCCCTAACTCTAGTATTACAATTTGGTGCATCTCCCATTCCTCAAATCTGCTAGTTGAGGAGAGGTGTAGTATTTCTTTTCTTGGGATCAGAGTTTTATCGAACAGCTGGAGAAAAGAAATCCATACAGTGTAGGAGAAACCTGAACCATATCTAGGGACTAAAATATCAAAGGCTTTGAGGTGGGCTCTTTTTAATGTGACCGTAATCAACCACGCAGCATTGCCCTGGAATTGTGGCTGCAATTTCTTCACGGGCAAGCACCATTTTCTCCAAAAATGTAGAAATCTAATTTTGGAGTTTAGTCTTACTAAAGCATCTTTTTTTTTTTTTTTTTCCTCATTTTCTATAGTAATTTATTTAACATGTTTCAGGTCTCTTTCTGTTCACATCCTATATTGTTAGCACTAACTGTGGTGTTACAACTGCTTAATGGTCTGTTTGTGAACAACTTTCAGTTGAAATTGCTGATGCTGTTTTCACAACTTAGATAAGGCACTACACTGTTTCTAAGGAAGAGGAACTAGCTCAAGTTTTTTCTTTAACTCAAAGGACAGTTTGTTTTCAACTCCACATTAGTAGTGGATCTGACAAAACTACTTGCTCTCATTTAACTATTTAACTTCCTTGTTTTCAGTGAAAGTGACCTTGATTAATGAGTTTATTATTGTGGTTTGGGGGGCCTGGTTAGCTCAGCAAGTAAAGACACTGACTACCAACCCTGGAGTCATGCGTTAGAATCCAGTGTGTGCTGAGTGACTCCAGCCAGGTCTCCTAAGCAACCAAATTGGCCCGGTTGCTAGGGAAGGTAGAGTCACATGGGGTAACCTCCTTGCGGTCGCTATAATGTGGTTCGCTCTCGGTGGGGCACGTGGTGAGTTTAGCATGGATTCCGCATTTAATAGCATGAAGCCTCCACACGTGCCATATCTCCGTGGTAACACGCTCAACAAGCCACATGATAAGATGGATGGATTGACTGTCTCAGACATGGAGGCAACTGAGATTCGGCCTCTGCCACCCGGATTGAGGTGAGTCATTACGCCACCAGGTCCTAAAGGACCTTGTGAGTGCATTGGGACTTGGGCATTCCAAATTGGGGAGAAAAAAGGGAGATTGTTTTTTTATTTTTTTATTGTGGTTTGGGTTTGATTTAAGACTAGTCTATTACAGCACTGTTAGATAAAATCATAAAGGGAACAGGGAAGAACCCTGATAAGCTTTATATCATAGTGTGCCTTTTGAAGAAGTTTTGAGCATTCTTTTAATTAAAATGCCTGCAGCTACTACTAACTCTTTATTTTTAGCAACTATAGTTTTATTAACTCTTATCATTTAAACATTGTTATAAACGTAATATTAAATCGCTCCAAAATGATTAGTTTCCGAGGTCTATTAGGGCATTCTCTCATTGTTTACCTAAAGTAGGTTACCTTTTTATATGTCTTTCTAACTTGAGCAATATATCCAGTTCATGTTCCACATTCTATAGTTTGGTTTAGGGGCATTTTGAAAGTGTATTTTTGTCATTTAGATCATGGGAAGAATGTTTATTTTCATTAGAGCTATATTCCGTGCTCTTCGCCATCCTAGCGTCTACCAAAAAAATTCAACTTGTCATTTAATTTATACTATTGAAGACACTTTTTTTTTTCTTCCCCTGTACAATCTAAAGCTGCCTAGAAGGACGAAGTCTGCATTAATACTATGGGTGTCATTTTCAAAATGAGTTTATATGAAGGTGCAATGGAAGTGAATGGTGTGTGAGGCCAACATTCTCATTAATCATGTTTTATGGTAATAAATGAACAAACATCTTATTTATACTTCACGTCAGCTCCACATGGTTTAAAACCTCTTAAACATGGAACTGGCCTTTCCATTGGACTGACCATCCAATCATCTCTAACAAAAACTGTTTACTAGCTTGATTGTGCATCTTGGCTCATAAAATATAGGACCTGTGTTGCTTGTTGGTCTGTTACCACCGGTTATGCTGCCTCCTCCATAAAAAAGGGCAGAGAGTCCAATCAGTGTGCTTGCTCGCCGGTTAAAACTTGGTCCAGAAACGGCAATGCATCCTATGCTGTATCTTCAGGTTATTTGAAGTCCTTTCCTCCTAGAACATCCTGTAAAAAGAATCTTTGTCATTGTCTGTCCTTGCGTAAACTTTATGCATGTTAAGAAGTTGGTTTAATCGGACGCCATCTCACAAGAATAATAAATGTCAAGTGTGTTCTTATTCATAAGGAGATTTGTTTGGGAAAGATTAAAGTATTTATATTTGCTATTTTTCCCCCTAGTAGCAATTACTAACCCCCCTCTGTTTATGGAAAAAATGAAGCACAGTCTATTTTTGTCCATGCCCAAGTAGAACTAGAACATTTCAAAGCTTTTGATGCTATTCATTTAACCTCTTCATGGTAGGAACATTTTGAATATACAGTGGGATCCAAGAAAATCTGAGACAACTTTGAAATTAATTTAAGATTCTGCACTATTTCTGAAAATTAACAAATGTAAGATGTTGGCTATTAATAATAAAACATTTATAATAATTTTGAGATGTACCTTTTGTGTGCATTTTAAAAGGAATGGATGAGATCCATTGTCCTCTTCCTTTTGATTTTTGGTTTGTACTGAGTTTATTGCAGAATTTAGAGCTTTTCAGGCAGGGTAAAATCCAAAGTTCTTATAATGAATATTATCACATTGCTTAGCTAGTGTGTTTTGAAAGAAGTGCTGAAATTTAAACCACAACCCCCTTTGTAATGGGGGTTGTGCTGTTTTTGTATATGAGAGCAAAGATTTAATATTTTTTTTGGCCTTGATTTCATCCATCTACCTTGAAAGCACAAGCCATTAGCTGTCGAGCTAATATTTAAGGTTCAAGACTTGCTTTCTTGGTAACTCATAATTTCATCTTGGCTCTGTGGCTTTTAAACATCGGTTTGAGAGTTGTAACAGCACCTTTGCTGTCACCTGGAATGATGTTTAGAGCTAGAGAGGCAAATAGACTGACAGTACAGCTCTTGTGGAGCGGTGGATCCTGACTTCCTTTGCTCAGAGATTGCAAGTTTTTTTTTTTTTTTTTTTTTGCCACTAAAGTGTTTTAGTTTTATTGCTGCTCAAAACATTTTCTCATAAATTTGTAAATTCTTGGCAGAATTGTTTTGGTTGGCCTCATTTGTGTTTCATAGTCTTGTTCGCTTAGAGTGCTGAAATTATCTCCAGCTAACAGCATGATTTGTTTCCTTCTAGTGGGTGACAAAGTTCCTGCTGACATTCGCTTGACGTCAATCAAGTCAACGACCCTGAGGGTGGACCAATCCATTCTAACAGGTAAGAACAATTCCATTGCTTTTGCTAGTTTTAAACACATTGCTTTTTAAACGCATTTGTAGCTCTGTGCCCACTTAATTACAAGGGAAGATCATTTACTTTAGATGTTAAAAATATCCACAGTACAGTTTTTGCCTCCTAAATACTGCTGTGTTTTGATTTTGAGTGCAGCCATCAGAAATATAATGGAAACCCAACAGAAAGTTTTCAATTTATTTTCGTAGGACCCAAGTCCCTTTTACTGAAAATCCGGTCACTCTGCGGCAATATTCGTAACTGCTTCAAAAAGATACAGTATTTTCTAGTTATACAAGTACAGACCTTACCAACTTCATAGGGGAAAGACCAAAATCTCCCAATTTGGTTGGTCAAGATTTCAATCAAATAACATATTTCAAATTGGCAAATCGCATAAATTGCACTGCTTTAGCTTAAATCACACACAAAAACAGTTTTTCAGGTTGGCCCAGCCAACCGCATGTGCGTTCTTGATTAAACTGACAGGCGATGTCTCTACCAAAGAGTTGTTTGGCAATATCATACATTCGACATATTTAACATTACGATGTCTCTCATTCGTATGTATACGAGTGACTCCTCATCCTATAATGTCTCTGGTACAGTACCCAGTCTTATCACATTCAATTCAGACTGAAAACTCCAAAATTGGGTGAAAATACTTGTTTGCTGTGATGCTGGAGATTAGGAAGCACTGCAGCAGTAGGCGTCCTTATAAAGCCAGTTCAGGTCAGCTGTGTTCAAATTGGGTGAAAGGAAGACCGAGGAAATGCACTTGTAGGAGTCAGGACTTACTTTACTGCCTTAATTGGTAACAGTCTGTGCAACATTTCCAAGACTTTTTAGCTGCTCCATCCATGGCTATTTTTGTTGGTGTTGTGTACTTTTCCATCCCCAACAGAACTAAAACCATTCAGGCAATTACTCAAATGCCCATCAAGTCTTAGTTCATTGGACTGTCTTTATGTACTACTAACCTGTTCTTCATTTATTAAACTGAGGATTGTACTGATTTGAGAGAACTTGTATTTCACCCTCTTGTTATCTGTATCTTCTTTCTACAGGAGAGTCTGTGTCAGTAATCAAGCATACAGACCCTGTCCCTGACCCTCGTGCTGTGAACCAGGACAAGAAGAACATGCTCTTTTCTGTAAGTCAGACTTCAGCTCGTACGACTGCTGTCAACACCATATTTATGTAGTGCTTCAAACTTGTATTTGCATTGGAGGGTTGCCACATAGAGTGAAAGATCGATCTTGGGATTGAAGAATAGATAATGAGATTGCATCAATCTTTGATTGAACATCGGTAAATCGATATTTTTACCCAGCCCTAGTTTATACGTCTCATCCACACTAGAATGTAATTTCCTCCACCAAAATCAGACTTTCGAAAAAGCTCAGTAATGCCATATACTTGGAAAAGCTTTGGAAACTGAAAACAGACTAGTGTGGACGTGGCACATTAATATGGTGGTATGTTTGCCCTTAATCTCACCTACAATTTCATCTTTATAGGGTACCAACATTGCAGCTGGCAAGGCAGTGGGCGTAGTGGTTGCTTCTGGCGTGAACACTGAGATCGGCAAAATCCGTGATGAGATGGCGTCCACAGAACAGGATCGCACACCACTGCAGCAAAAACTTGATGAGTTCGGCCAGCAGCTCTCCAAGGTCATCTCACTGATCTGCATCGCAGTGTGGATCATCAACATCGGACACTTCAACGATCCCGTTCACGGTGGCTCATGGATCCGCGGAGCAGTGTACTATTTCAAGATCGCTGTTGCACTAGCTGTGGCCGCCATCCCAGAAGGATTGCCTGCTGTTATCACCACCTGCCTGGCTCTTGGTACCCATCGTATGGCTAAGAAGAATGCTATTGTACGCTCTCTGCCCTCCGTGGAGACCTTGGGCTGCACCTCCGTCATCTGCTCGGACAAGACCGGCACTCTTACCACCAATCAGATGTCCGTTTGCAGGGTAAGAATGCTTGAAATAGGATGGCCAATGGCAGGGGTATTTAAAGGTTCCAAAATGGCACCGTTTCAGTAGTCAATATATTTTATTGTCTTTATTTAATCTTGTGTCCAGATCTGGACAGTGGTGTTCTATTGTTGGCCTCTGACTAATGGGAATGAGTTAAAAATTGCAAGGATGCAGCTTTTTTTTTTACAACAACTTTTGTGAGCAGCTTTAGGGCTCTTCAAAGAGGAAATAAGTTGTATCCCTGGCTATTTCAAATTATGTTAAGCCCATCATTTAATTTCTTGGCAACTGTGTCTGTTATTGTTTAGTAATTTGTGGGCTGGGCCTTATCCAAGAACTTTGAGTAATATTACTGAATAGAGTTGGCTGCAAATACTCATGAATATAAAAGACTGCTTCATGATGGGTTTGATTTAGGACTAGTATGTGACTTATATTGGCAACAAAAGTCATGGGAAACTATTAAACCATGTGGCTATGAAAACAGTATGATTAAAGGGGTAGTTCACCCAAAACTTTAAGAAAATATAAATTCTCGATTTGCTCAACCCTTACTACTTTCCATGAAACACAAAAAGAGATGTTTCTGTCACCATTCACTTTCATTGCATCCATTTTATATACATTGAAGGTGAATTGTGAGAGAGGCTAACTTTCTGCCTAATATTTCCTTGTGTGTTCCATGGATGTAAAGTAATTTTTTTGGTAAACTATCCTTTAATCATTTAGTTTAATCATTCAGATATTTAAAAACTCTTATGATACTGATAACCTTGTGTTAGACCACCCCAGGTTGTTTTTTGTGAATGCCTGTTTCCTCCTTGTTCTTTCTGCTTGACAAGATTCCTTTCAAAGGACGCCACCCTTCTCTGTTCATTTGAATTCTCCTTCGTTTCTCCCCCTCACATTATTGCATACTTTTCTCCAGTCATATCTTTTCTCATTTCCCCTTCTATCCCTCTCTTTCTGTTCTTCCACACCTTTGCAGCGAGTGCTGATCAGTATGCATTTGTCAGTTACTTGCAGTAGTGTTGCATAACTGACCTTGTATGAGAGATCTTGCTGTGATCCACGGCAGTTCCTTTGTTGTAGGCTCTACTGTATGTTCACAAGCCACATGTGTGGAACAGCTGAAACACAGTAGTACTGAAGAGATTTCAGTTATCCATTTGCTGTGCATCTGCAGTAGAATGGTAAAATGTAGAATCAGGTTTGCTTTTCATCATCAAATTAACTTTAAGGCTTGATTAATTCAGATTTATGCTCAGGATGTGGACAAACCAAAATATTTGTACCCTATATGTCCAGATTGCTTTTACAGTCTAAAATGATGCTATATGGAAAATCTGCTTCTAAAATTAGCTGGATTTCTGCAGAAGGAATGCAATTTGGATTAGTTGTGTTTGCTAAGGCAATCGTGAGGCTTTAAAAGAGTATGTGAGGTGATTTAGAAGCGGACCGAGTGTTTTTTTTTTTTTTTTTTTTTATCGCTTCTAGAGCACTCCACTTTGACTTTAATTGATTGCCATCTAAAGTTTATTTTAGTGCTGTAATTCAGATGTAGAAGCTCCACAAATGGAGGTAGAGAGGGGTAGATTTGAAATGGTCAACTGATTGTGGATTTTACCGATAACCAAGTTGGGCAGTACCTGCCAATAACGATTCATTAAAAACAGATAGTTTTTAAAATTGATACTGAATGAAAAAATAACACTCAAAGTAAAATAGTGCTGATCTTTATTACAAAAATAAACCATACTGTGTGAACCATGAAAATGTATCGTACTTTTTTTTTAAATGAAATTAATCTTAATATAAATGAACTAATATTCAAATTTTAAAGTCAGCTGATTTTTTTTTTTTTTTATTGAAGTTCTTTCCTTAGTCCACAAGAGAGTTTAATAAATACATAAACCATTCAGCACAGTTATATTATTGCCTAGAACATTCCTATCCTGGCTGTTAAAAAAATATATATTTTCAACTAATGTGCATAAATAAAAAGTTTTTGTCTGTCCATATTCTCAAATGCTATGTCAAAATTAAAATGAGTGGAGGAAACACTTCAATAGACAGTTCACAAGATGCTACACTTGCACTGATTCGTACTACTCCAGACTCAAGCTTCATAACCGTGAAATACCACATTGTTTTATATTCAGTACAGTTGTATGTAGAGTAGCAAAATTCACAGATAGCGGTGGTATTCGGCTGAACTTGGTGGTGAAGTGGCTCAGAATACGAGCCCAGGCCAGGGGCTGTTCAAACAGATGGAACACAACAGACTGGAACAGAATGCAAGGATATAATGACAGACACACATTTGAAAGTTGAACATCTTTCCTGACAAAGCATTTAAACAACTCATTGCTTAATCTGAGAACTTCTAAAGCGAGCAAGATGCAATGGCCAAAGACCTCCACCAACTGTAAGGGGATGTTCACACCCAACGCTTTTGCGTTTGTATTTATATGTAAATGAGTGCTAGACGAACATCTTTGTTTCCCTTTGTTTTTTTTATTCAGTGTCTCGTGCAGGAGCGCTGTTTTTTAAGATAATGTGTCTAATTAAAAAGATCTTTAAAAGCATATTGAGACACCTTCTTTGTTAAACTGTATTTGTTGTGCTGTGTCTAGGCTTTTTTAGTGCAAGAATGTGATTGATCTGCAGTCATTGTATTACTGTGAGGACACTTTAAAAAAAAAAAAAAAAATTGAAATCAGATGCGTTTCTGATATGTGTATACATTTCTCTCAGCTGCATGAAGATATTAATTTGCTTTCTCACGTCACTAGCTTTAATATGCAACTTGGCTTGCTTACGAATGTATAAACATGATCAGCTGGATATAAACTAATGCGAAGAGATCGTAATACAGGTGAAACTCGAAAAATTAGAATATCGTGCAAAAGTTCATTAATTTCAGTAATTCAACTTAAAAGGTGAAACTAATATATTATATAGACTCATTACAAGCAAAGTAAGCTATTTCAAGCCTTTATTTGATATGATTTTGATGATTATGGCTTACAGCTTATGAAAACCCCAAATTCAGAATCTCAGAAAATTAGAATATTGTGAAAAGGTTCAGTATTGTAGGCTCAAAGTGTCACACTCTAATCAGCTAATTAATCCAAAACACCTGCAAAGGGTTCCTGAGCCTTTAAATGGTCTCTCAGTCTGGTTCAGTTGAATTCACAATCATGGGGAAGACTGCTGACCTGACAGTTGTGCAGAAAACCATCATTGACACCCTCCACAAGGAGGGAAAGCCTCAAAAGGTAATTGCAAAAGAAGTTGGATGTTCTCAAAGTGCTGTATCAAAGCACATTAATAGAAAGTTAAGTGGAAGGGAAAAGTGTGGAAGGAAAAAGGTGCACAAGCAGCAGGGATGACCGTAGCCTGGAGAGGATTGTCAGGAAAAGGCCATTCAAATGTGTGGGGGAGCTTCACAAGGAGTGGACTGAGGCTGGAGTTACTGCATCAAGAGCCACCACACACAGATGGGTCCTGGACATGGGCTTCAAATGTCAAACGTCTTACCTGGGCTAAAGAAAAAAAGAACTGGTCTGTTGCTCAGTGGTCCAAAGTCCTGATGAGAGCAAATTTTGCATCATTTGGAAACCAAGGTCCCAGAGTCTGGAGGAAGAATGGAGAGGCACACAATCCAAGATGCTTGAAGTCCAGTGTGAAGTTTCCACAGTCGGTGTTGATTTGGGGAGCCATGTCATTGGCTGGTGTTGGTCCACTGTCATTTATTAAGTCCAGAGTCAACGCAGCCGTCTACCGGGACATTTTAGAGCACTTCATGCTTCCTTCAGCAGACAAGCTTTATGGAGATGCTGACTTCATTTTCCAGCAGGACTTGGCACCTGCCCACACTGCCAAAAGTACCAAAACCTGGTTCAATGACCATGGTATTACTGTGCTTGATTGGCCAGCAAACTCGCCTGACCTGAACCCCATAGAGAATCTATGGGGCATTGCCAAGAGAAAGATGAGACATGAGACCAAACAATGCAGAAGAGCTGAAGGCCGCTATTGAAGCATCATGGTCTTCCATAACAAACACCTCAGCAGTGCCACAGGCTGATAGCATCCATGCCACGCCGCATTGAGGCAGTAATTAATGCAAAAGGGGCCCAAACCAAGTACTGAGTACATATGCATGATTATACTTTTCAGAGGGCCAACATTTCTGTATTTAACATCCTTTTTTTTTTATTGATTTCATGTAATATTCTAATTTTCTGAGATTCTGAATTTGGGGTTTTCATAAGCTGTAAGCCATAATCATCAAAATGATATCAAATAAAGGCTTGAAATATCTTAATTTGCTTGTAATGAGTCTATATAATATATTAGTTTCACCTTTTAAGTTGAATTACTGAAATTAATGAACTTTTACACGATATTCTAATTTTTCGAGTTTCACCTGTAGATGGTAACGATCGTGACATTTAAACATTTGTGTAAGACTTGTGTGTATTTTGTCACCTTGTTCTAACCACTTGAGGTTAGATTTAGTGTAGTGTCCTATCGGTGTGGTTTTTGCCAATAACCAGTAGTTCCAGAAATCTGTGATCAGTGCCGATTAATCTGCAAAACCGATATATCGTTGACCTCTATGTGAAATGTTTAAAATATTTAAAAGCTATCATTTTGAAAGTGATCTCCGCATTGGACTAAGGTTTGATTTTCTTGTTTAGTCTTTAAATTTTTTTTAAAAATGTAATTCAACCAAATGTTATTTTGTTCTAGGGAAAGGTTTATTTCTAAATTAAATAAAGGGCAATAATAATAATAATAATACATAGGCATAATAACAATATATATAGTTTGGTAATTATTTTATTTAATGGGTTTGCTAATGTTGTCGACATGTTTCAAAACTAAGCTAATTTAATACAGACTTGGGCTAATGTTACACCCTGTCTACACCGGGCACGTACTTTGAGGTTACGTGACGCAACAGCTTGAGGCTGTCTACGCTAGACACATTGAAACGAACTTTCTAAAACATTTATTTGTGTTGTTGACCGTAATGACACCAGTGCGAGCAGTGCAAAATGGAACTGGACACCAATTTACTATCAGACAATGCACTCAAAAGGCTCCTCCGGTGTTGACTGCATCGTTGATTTTGACGCAACGATACGTGCCGCTCTCATCTGATGTAGACAGTGTGTTAGTGTTATAATAAAGCACGTTGAAGCGTTTCTCCTAGTTTTGTCTTATTTTTAATTTAATACATTTGCTGAATGGAGGTCTTTGATATATAAAAGCATACTGAAATAACTTTACAGTGGAGCGGTAGTTTGGCGCAAATTTGACCATGGAGTGAACACTTGAGCGGGGTTTCTTTATCAGGGAGTGGGAAATGACAACCCGGAGTGACGCTAGAGCAGAGTTATTAAAGGGTACGTCTTAGTCAGCTCCATATGTTGTGAATTTGTGATCTTGAATTCGGGCACTGGCAAGGGTGTTCATCCAGTAAACATTGGGACACTTATTACTCCGTTACCTGCAACATAGTGAGCAATGATGCTCCCTGGTTTTTACAGTGCATTGTGGTATAGTTTTAATGAGTGAAAGTTTCAGTGTCCTAGAATGATTTTGTGATTGAGACAGACCTTAAAATGGCCCACTCCCCAATCAGTGCCCTGACTGTTGAACTAGAGCGCTGATTGAGATGCACCCATAGAGTGCTTTGAGCACGGAGGGTAAATTGTTGCCTCTACACTCTCATACTCTGGTTCCTATACTAGGGGTTCGTTCAAAACTCATTTGTCTAGTTCGGTTAAATTTTTTCCATCACATTATTTTTCCTTTACACACATCAAACATCTCTAATTATGAGCCATCAGAGAGTGAAAGTCTAGGAGTGCATAGGCAAATGAGCGGGGGTTTGACCAATTATTCACAAATAACGCTTTTTCCACAGTTCCTGGAGCCTTAAAGATTGAGTACTCTAATGCTGTTTCTCTCTGTCTCCCACACACTGTCCTGTTTTACACTCTACTTTTGTCCATTGGGCCTAGTACTAAAGCAGAATGCTATTCCACTTTAACCTCCCACTCTCTCTCATCTCTTTTGTTCTTTTCCCTTTTCGAACACATCCGGGGGATGCCATTTGTCTTCTGCGGTTTAAAAACTCCTAAATGCCCATTTGCTTATGTTTTGGGCTTTTTGGAGAGTTTTAAAGTACTTTATGACCTCAAGTTCACCATTAATTGAGTGTTATGTAGGATGTGTTTACATTTTGTTCGGCTCTGGTACATTCAGGTCAGGTATAGTGCGGCTGTTTTCACAAGGTGCACTGAAACATCTGTTTGCAGAGTTGATCTGTGGTGGAGTGTTCTGCCACCTGCTGGTAAAGATTTTTTTTTGTATGCGTTCTCCGATCCCAGCTTAATGTACAGAGGCAAATAAGTAAGCCAGTGGTAGGTTCATTTCCCTTAAAAGTGTACACTGTGGCTTTGAGGTGCTTTCGAAATATTGTTATAAGTAAACTGACCAGCCTGACGCATCACATTGGCTCAAGCAATAGCAAGAGTTTAGGATGGGACTATGAGTGTTTGGGAATTTTTCAACTCTGTCACTTTGCACATTTTTGATGATTCTAGTGGTTTAGAAGTTTACACACTTCAGCTTTTAATTTTGTTTTTGTGTTTGTTTCAGATGTTCATTGTTGATCAGGCAGATGGAAAAAGCTGTTCCCTGAAAGAGTTTAGCGTTACTGGCTCCACATATGCCCCTGATGGACAAGTGTAAGTTTTACTGCGACATGCACACACACAAACATCTCAAAGTGGTTGAGACACTTCTGTTGATTCTTTTCTTCAAATTATATTTACTGGCTACTTCCTATTTCTATTTCCAGGTTTAATGAAAGCAAACCAGTGCAATGTTCCCAGTATGATGCTCTGGTTGAAATGGCCACCATCTGTGCTCTATGCAATGACTCCTCTCTAGATTTCAATGAGGTTTGCTATTAACATGTTTCGTAATTGCTTAACAATATAAATTATTTAACTATGCAATATAGTTCAAAACAGTCCTTAAATTGTCACACAGCAGTTTCAGATTTCTAAAGTAATACCTCTGTGTATATCAGGCCAAAGGTGTTTACGAGAAGGTGGGAGAAGCAACAGAGACTGCCCTCACTTGTCTGGTGGAGAAAATGAATGTGTTTGACACACAGTTGAAGGACCTTTCCAAGGTTGAGAGAGCGAACGCATGCAACTCAGTAAGTCAGACATTTCCAACTGCAATGTCAAAGTGCCTTCATGAACACAAACAGACTAAACTTCAGTTTAAGTCATACAGTTGAAGTCAGAAGTTTACATACACTTAGGTTGAAGTCAATAAAAAAAGAGATTGGCCTTACTAATTGTCAACCTCCACAAGTCTGGTTCATCCTTGGGAGCAATTTCCAATGCCTGAAGGTACCACGTTCATCTGTACAAACAATAGTACGCAAGTATAAACACCATGGGACCATGCAGCCATCATACTGCTTAGGAAGGTGACTCATTCAGTCTCCTAGAGAAGAAGTGCAAATCAATACCAGAACAACAGCAAAAAACCTTGTGAAGATGCTAGTAGATGCTGAAACAGGTAGACAAGTATATATATCACAGCAAAACAAGTCCTATATCAACATAATCTGAAAGGCTGCTCAGCAAGGAAGAAGCCACTGCTCCAAAACCATAAAAAAAGCTATAAAAAAGCCAGACTACAGTTTGCAAATTGGGACAAAGATCTTACTTTTTGGAGAAATGTCCTCTGGTCTGATGAAACAAAAATTTAACTGTTTGGCCATAATGGCCATAGCTATGTTTGGAGGAAAAAGAGTGAGGTTTGCAAGCCGAAGAACACCATCCCAACCATGACACATGGGGGTGGCAGCATCATGATGTGGGTGTGCTTTGCTGCAGGAGGGACTGGTGCACTTCACGAAATAGATGGCATCATGAAGGAAAATGATGTGGATGTATTGAAGCAACATCTCAATACATCAGCCAGGAAGTTAAAGCTTGGTCACACATGGGTCTTCTAAATAGACAGTGACCCCATGCATACCTCCAAAGTTGTGGCAAAATGGCTTAAGAACAACAAAGTCAAAGTATTGGAGTGGCCATCACAAAGCACTGACCTCAGTCCTATAGAAAATTTGTGTGCCGAACTGAAAAAGTGTGCCTGAGCAAGGTAGCCTACAATCCTGTCTGTTACACCAGTTCAGGAGGAATGGGCCAAAATTCCAGCAGCTTATTGCGAGAAGCTTGTGGAAGTCTACCCAAAAGGTTTGGCCCAAGTTAAAGAATTTAAAGGCAATACTACTAAATACTAACAAAGTGTATGTAAACATCGGACCCACTTGGAATGTGATAAAATAAATAAAAGCTGAGATAATGATCTGTACTATTATTCTGACATTTCGTATTCATAAAATATTTATCCTAACTCCCCAATACAGGGACTTTTTTTTCTATGATTAAATATCAGGAATTGTGAAAAACTGAGTTTGAATGTATTTTGCCAAGGTGTATGTAAACTTCTGACTTCAACTTTGTTAAACCAATTTTAATGTAAATTATTGCACTTAATTCAGTTTACACAAGAATGAATTTATGAACAATTATGATGACACATCATCCCTTTCTGTGTTTGTGATGTAATGGCAGCTCTTATCTTTGAGTAATATGTTGCTTTCTCTCTTTCAGGTCATCAAGCAGCTGATGAAGAAAGAGTTCACTCTGGAGTTCTCAAGAGACAGAAAATCCATGTCGGTTTACTGCACTCCCAACAAAGCTCGCTCTTCCATTGGCAAGATGTTCGTTAAGGTGACGTCACACTTCAATGTTTATTGTCTGTGCAAAACAGCACTACTCTACTTTGTGTTGTGATACAACAACGTGCCTGCATGTTCATTAACCTCATGCTATTTGAGTGCAGGGTGCTCCAGAGGGAGTGATTGACAGATGCACGCACATCCGTGTGGGTGGGAATAAGGTTCCCTTGACGGCAGGCATTAAAGAGAAGATCTTGTCTGTGATCCGCGAGTACGGCACAGGACGTGACACGCTGCGCTGTCTGGCTCTGGCCACCCGTGACAACCCGTTGAGTAAAGAGAGCATGGTACTGGAGGACTCGAGACGATTTATTGAGTATGAGGTGAGAAGGATATCGGACTTGATGAATGCGCATTATCGCAATAAATATTGACAAAATACACAACATATATATTTTTATTTAGTTAAATGTGAAGATGCTAATTGAATTATTTTTTTGATGCTTACAAATCTTGGACTGCTTTCATATTATTTAGATTGGATTAGACTTTCATACTATGTTTTATAACTATAATATAATAAAAAAAATAAGCCATTCAAGGCTTGGTATTTACAATGATTTTTCCATGGATAAGGGGTGTTCTTACACCTGATTTAAAGCAATATGATAAATGTTCAATTAATATTTACCTTTTTATTTAATAATAATTAGAATAAACAGCTTAACTGTAGACTGTTTATTATTTCTACAGAAATTATTTCAGCTGTTTCAACAAAGGCTTCAAACGCGGCTCTTCCGATCAGAGCTTAGATTCAGAACTATCCGTATCATTTTCTATAATCAATTTACTTCTAATAGTGATTACAATTGCTGTTCTTCCTTATTAAGACGGACCTGACCTTTGTGGGATGTGTGGGCATGCTGGACCCCCCCAGAGCCGAGGTGGCAGCTTCCATCAAACTCTGCCGGCAGGCAGGCATCAGAGTTATCATGATCACTGGTGACAACAAGGGCACAGCTGTCGCCATTTGTAGACGCATTGGCATCTTTGGCGAGGATGATGATGTCTCGCACATGGCCTACACTGGCCGAGAGTTTGACGATCTGTCTCTTGCTGCCCAGCGCGAGGCAGTGCTGACTGCTCGATGCTTCGCCCGTGTCGAGCCCTCCCACAAATCCAAGATTGTGGAGTTCCTGCAGTCCTACGATGAGATCACTGCCATGGTAAACTGAAATCCCAACAAATCCTCATTGAATGATTCTCAATAGCTATTTCCTCTTAAGTGGCTTGCTATTTAATTTGTGTAAAATGACTGACTGTTCAGATAAATGTATCATTTCGTGTTTATGTATATCATTATAATCATTCTCTGCCCACTGAATACCATCCTGTTTTTATTCCTGCAGACGGGAGATGGTGTGAACGATGCACCTGCTCTAAAGAAGGCTGAAATCGGCATCGCTATGGGTTCAGGCACGGCTGTGGCCAAGACAGCTTCTGAGATGGTGCTTGCTGACGATAACTTTTCTACCATTGTGGCTGCTGTGGAAGAGGGTCGAGCCATTTACAACAACATGAAACAATTCATTCGCTACCTCATCTCCTCAAATGTCGGCGAGGTTGTCTGGTAAAGATCTTTGCCCCTTTTAACATTTACGTATTCTCTTTCTATCTTTTCACTGGTATGTTCACATTAAACTTTTTTAGAATAAGGGGTACTGATGATTTGAACCCAATAAGACCAGGAATGTATATTAAAGTACATTTTGAATTCATGGTGCAAAATGATTTAAACAGAGTCCCTATGAAATTGTTTTTAATCAGGCTTATGATTCATCCTGTCACAATTGTGAAATCAATTTCTTTTTAATCTTGTTTTGGCACTTGTTTATTTATCCTAGAAGAGATACTATATAAATGACACCATTGTGAAATGTATCCCTTACCATGACCAAACCCTGCCAAGGTCTTTGACATTATTCCAGTTTTTTTTTTTTTAATCTAATCACAGTTTATCTCTCTGGCAGCATTTTCTTAACAGCGGCTTTGGGGTTCCCAGAGGCTCTGATCCCAGTTCAGCTGCTGTGGGTGAATCTGGTGACTGATGGTCTGCCTGCCACCGCACTGGGCTTCAACCCACCTGACCTGGACATCATGACCAAACTCCCTCGCAATGCCAGAAAGCCCCTCATCTCTGGCTGGCTCTTCTTCAGATACCTGGCCATTGGCTGTAAGTGCACCACTTGATGTGGTTATTTCCTCATTAAAGAGACATATTTTGTAATTAAGGGCTTTGAGCAATCCTTAAATCTTGTCTGAGTGTATGGAGATTATGGCCCTGTTTATACCTGGTGTTAAGTATCGTTTTGGGAGATCTGTTTGAAACGGGACACCCAGGGTATGAAATCAGCACCAGCCACCCACCAAATGTGTGTTTCAGGCACTGTGGCGGTTACTTTTGCTCATTTACACACCACTGTGGCTGTCACCCGCAAGACATCCCAGAGTGACAAATTATAAGAAATGCCGTTAGACACAAAGATGTGTGTTTGAAGAAACACACTTGATTATATTCTGAAGAACAGATGAAATATAGTATACAGTGCATTCAGAAATTATTCAGTGCACTGTTGCATTCTTATGCTAAAATGCTTTAAAAAATAAAAGTGTCACATCAATCTACACTCCATACCCCATAATAACAAGCAAAAATCTGATTCTTGATAACTATGCAAATTTATTAAAAAGAAAAATCTTAAATATCACATTGACATAAGTCAGTGTTTCCCAACCTTTTTTCTGCCATGGCACATTTTTTACAACTAAAAATTCCTACACCACTATCCCAAATAGGCTAACCATTGTCAATATTTTTCCTTTTCAATAACTTGTCCATTTTTTCTGTCTGTCTCAGCGCATTTACTTGTAATGTTTGAAATTCAGCTATGCAAAAAAAAAACACACAAAAAGTCACATACAGTGCTGTGTTAGACTATCTTTTGTCATTTAGATGGACGGGGTCGTAAAAATTCCGTCACAATCTATTATTGCCCGTCATTTTCATATTCATATTTTAATGATAATAAAACATTTAATAGCTTTTATTTTCATTCACATTTTCATTTTTAATCATGAATTTACAGGATGAGCATAGAGCAGATTATGCATTTATTTATTTATGAAGAGAACAGATGAACAACAGAGACACAAAGAAGATGAATGTTTTTTCTCCCCACAGTGACAGCGGAGGCCACAAAAATATGAACGCAATTTTACAAAAGCACGTAAAAAATAAACTGAACAGAACTCAATGGACAACTCAAATCTTCCTCCTGGTCTGGATCAACTTAAACTAGTTGCTCGCCTGTGTGTAATCAAACGCATCAAGGTAGACTGATGCTGAGGCAGTTGTCATTAGATTTTGTGTCTTTGCGTCGGACAGATGACTTCTCGTGGCAGTTTTGATTTGTTTCTGGAGTATGAACCCAGCGCCAAGTGCTGCATTGCCCTCCACATGACAAGAGTTGCAGAAAGAATCACAGAGGTTTACGCGTGCGTGCATGCGTGCGTGCGTGCGTGCGTTAGAGGAGAGACTCTGGGAATGGTGGAGACAAAGATGCACTTACTCACAGAATGCCCAAAATATGAAATGATCAGAAACCACTGTTATCCAAATATTTCCCCAATTTAATAATTGCACCCCAACTGAACAACTCCCTTTTATTCTCGGTGAAAAAGCTGAATGTGCAAATATAGCTGCAAGATTTGTAGCATCCTGCCATCTCCTGAGGGACAACCACAACGAAGAAATGAACATCAATAAATGTATTATCAAAAATGTAACTCCCCCCACTCACAACGCAAACCTCTCATTACACATGAATATAGATAATCTTTAATGTTAGTTCATTAAAGTTAACTTGAAACATAATTTATACATTTTATTGTCTGTTTTTCTTTAATGATTTTCCATGTTTTTCCTTTTATATTGCTTGATCAAATCCTAATTAAATTGTTCTAAACTATTTAGCAATACAAAATGTACATTTGTCATGCCAATAAAGCAAATTGAATAGAGAGAGAGATTACCTGTTGCCACTCCCAAGCGGATATGCTGTCAGCGTTCTGAAGGTCAGCTTTCTCAGTGGAAAAATAGCATCCAAGCCGCGCAAGATTATCTTGCTATAGAAACGGCGATGTCCTCCGCCATTTTTAAACTGTGTGTATCCTATGTGGAAACTCTGTAAGCGCCTCAAGTTCTGTAATCAAACAGTCCTTTGTGTCTCTCAGCTGAAATGAGTCTTAATCCTGAAATTGTTAATTTAAAACAATGTCCTAGCTTAAGTAATGTAGTGGTAATACCAGCGATCACAGGGCGCTGCTCTGTGTAAACAATGACTAATGGATTCACTTTACTTCACCAACTGGCTCATATTACACACACACACACACACACACATTATCTTTTGCCACCACCTGCTGGCTAACATATGTAATTTCAAAATTAAAGCCAGTAACTGCTAACAGATATGCACTGCTCTTACGCCTTAGTTTAGAATGGCACTAACAAAAGCAGTGTGATGTACACAGTGAAATGTCCAAGTGCTGATCCTGTCAGACCATCAGTGCTCATGGAATGTCTCTCGTCCAATCAGATTTGAGGACCGGAACTAACTGATGTATATTGCATGATATTAAAGCACAACATAGTCAGAAAAGACAAAGAAAGCACCATTTCTCCCAGATGCGGTTGAAATTTAATCCAAGCACATACGGAACATGTCAAGCAGAATTATTCATTATTTTAGTGGATTACCTGTCCTGTAATAAAAAAACTTGGTGTATGTGCTTGTTATCTGTGTTGATATCAGACGCACTAAAGAAGATCCGTGAAGCTCCCGTGATTGTGTATGCATCCGCTTTTTAAATTTTCAGATTGGACTTTTATTTCTTTTTAAAGTTGCTCATAAACGTCAAAGTTTAAAATCTTGTTTTAGCGCAACGGTTGATTGACAGGTGAAGGGCGGCGCTTCATCTCTGCCGGGACGCATACAGGATGGATTAGCGTTTACATCTCAAATGCGATGTGGACCCATGCGTTTTTGACCACAGTCCTATGTGGTTTCTGTGATCGGATCACAAAAAGTTTTAGACCACGTTTAGAGCTGACCACATGTGATCGGATCACCTGAAACGCATCTTAATACCAGGTGGAAATGGGGTCAAAGTGGCTGGTATAATTGAGCACTCATACGCCACTGTGGATGGTGGGAATAAAAGTTTAATTTCATACCCTGGAGACAATACTAAAGACAATGAAAGCAGGGTCCAAAAGATTGAGATGTTTCAGAAAAAGGACTTCACAGGACTTTTTCAGTATGCTTGATATAAATTGGGAGAAACGGTTTGCTGATTTTATTCATTTATTTAAAAAAAAAATTTGGGATCACTTTTTCGTCTTACAATAAAACACTGACCGATTGATTTGAATACAGTCATCTTATAATTTTTTGTTTAAAACAATTTTGTTCAACAATTAAGAATTTATGTATGGTAAATTGTATAATATTTATTGAGATTTACAATGTAATCAAACAAACAAAATGTGGACTAGTTTCATGGTTGGAGTAAAGCTTCCGACCCTTTATCCACCTTCAAATAGAATCAAATTTGAAGTGTGGAAATAGTTTTAAGACAAATATTTAAATATTGAATAAATTATTCTAATATTTTTTATTTGTTGTATTTGTTTAACTGTTTGTTTTGTTTGTGATATTACAATTAAAAGCAATTACATTTGTCATTAGAAACAACAAAAAAGCTAATCTATCAGCCTGTTTTGTAATTTACAAAAAAAATACTGTATACCACGGTTAAAGCTTCCACAATTTTCACAATATGAAAATTTGATAACGGCACATGCCTACATGAAACCAGAGCTCCTCCCCTCAAAATCCGAACACGAGGTCAAATGTACGGCGTATTACAACCATATGTAAACAGTGATGTGTTTCACCTGTCCACTTGTGATCTGATCCAACCGAAACATCTTAAAACCTGGTGTAAATGGCACCTATGTTTGTGGCCAAAGAAAGTGTGATTTAACTTATTATGCTCTCAATGTTCCCCTTCAGGTTATGTTGGTGCTGCTACTGTAGGTGCTGCTGCCTGGTGGTTTGTTGCTGCTGAGGATGGGCCCAGGGTCACCTTCTACCAACTGGTTAGAAACTTTCCTCCCAATACAATACAAACTTTTTCTCGCTTTCTCTCATACACACTAAAAAACATACCCACTAGTAACATTTCGCTTCTGTTTTATCTCTTTAGAGCCACTTCTTGCAGTGTGCCTCAGACAACCCTGACTTTGAGGGCTTGAACTGTGAGGTTTTTGAGTCTCCATATCCCATGACCATGGCTCTGTCTACTTTAGTCACCATTGAGATGTGCAATGCCCTCAACAGGTCAGTCTTAGCAGCAAGTTGGTCCTTTATTGCAGTGTAATTCTGAGAAGTGTTGGATTAAATATGAAGCCAATCACATTTTTTGTTTCTTGTGTCCTATTGTAGTGTGTCTGAGAACCAGTCTTTGCTGCTTATGCCCCCCTGGGAGAATGTTTGGCTACTAGGAGCCATCTGCCTGTCTATGTCCCTTCACTTCCTTATCCTTTATGTGGAGCCCCTACCGGTAAGATCAAAAGCAGTATGGCACCATTTGCTTTTTCTTTGTTTTGTGTTGGTTGGCACTCAAACCTACCATTGTTGTTCTCTACAGATTATTTTCCAGATCACCCCACTGAATGTGACCCAGTGGCTTATGGTGCTGAAGATCTCGCTTCCAGTCATCTTGCTGGATGAGGTGCTCAAGTTTGCCGCCAGAACCTACCTGGAGCCCATTAAAGACCTGGACAAGCCCAAAGGCAAGGCCTGCTCCCTTAGCACCTGCACTGAGGGCATCTCCTGGTCCTTTGTGGCTATTTCACTCCCCCTGGTGTTGTGGATCTATAGCATTGACACTAACTTGGCCGAAATGTTTTGGTCTTAACTGTGATGAGCACAAAGACCACACTATGTGTATAGATGGTGTGTACATGTGTGTTTGTATGTGTGGCTGTGCGTTTAAAGTGTGCCTCTGCAACAGTGAATGTGTACGAGAAGGACAGGATTAACAGAAACATAACAGTAATATAGAAAGTTTTTTTTTTTTCTTTTTTTAAATGTCCTGTGGGAATTGAGAAGGCACAGACCAGAAGTCTTTAAGTATTAATGACCATTCATTTTCTTAGCACATTTGTGCACTTCCTGCTGGTTTGTTTTGTCCTTTTTGTTTTCATTTCATTTTTTTTTTTTTTTTATTAATTTGGATACATTGTCTTAATATCTGATATCTCAAACCAGTATGATTAATGGTTATTTCCATTAGTTTTTCTCCCAGTATCATGTGTTTAAATGGCTAGATGAGAAAATAAGTGCTTTTGTAGAGACATTTAACACTATTTTATGCAGTTCATTTGTTTCTTTTTTTTCCATTTGGTTAATGAAGAGGAGTGTGGAGTGGTAGATTTGAGTAGAGAAAACAATTGAAGAACTGTTTACTAATGTTTACCTTTGTGTCTTCGGCGTGAAAGTCACCCAGAGCCATTGGAAAAGCATAGTGTTGCAAAGCAGCATGGGAAAGCGTGTAGGACTGAATGTTTGAGTGCGTCAACAGAGTCAAATCCTGGGATGAAAGCTGCATGTTCTGTATGTTGCATGCATTGTGTGTGGGTTTTCATTTATGATTTGTACTTGTGTGTCTTTCCCTTTATGTAATAACTACCATTTATTTGATGATACATTTCATTTTTCCACTATTACCTGATACTTTTGATTAGTAAAGCCAGTTTTTCTGCATTAGGCAGAGTACAGCTACCTCAGGACTGTCAGACTAGACTCTCTTTTTGGTTGCTTCCCCCCTCTAAGCTCTACATAGCTTGTATACATTACTACATGAGGTGGGCCTCTCTTTGGCATGTTTATAACAAAATATTTAAATTAATTTGGCCCAAACTAATCTGTTTTAATTTTCTTTTTCATTGTATTTTATAATTGAATGAACTTGCATTAACTTAATTTGGATTTTACTTTTTGATGGGCTGGGTTGGGGAAAAAAAAGATGTAAATGTTGCAATTTGGGGGGGGGGGGCGGCATTTAACAAGTGTAGGTGTTGCATTCAAAACATGAATTTTACAATGCAAACCAAATGTTTCACGCTACCTTTTTTTCTACTTTTACAAAAATACACTCATTTACCCATTTGAATTAAAATGCGTGTCTTCATTTTACTAGCTGTTCTGTTTCTACGATGCAACACCAAGTTTTAGGAGCAAATATACTTGAATAATGAAATTAATGTACAGAGATATAATTAAATACCTGAGCACAAGCTTGACAGCTGCGAAGAGCTTCCTTGCGAAGCAGTCTCCTACTCTGCCCTCACCAGCCAATGGGGAGGCCTGTATATTTGTACACAGCACATATACAGTATGGTACAACGTTTTTTTTTTTTTTTATAGAATTATTATTAAATGGATCTTTCAGGCATTTAGTTGTCCATGGCATCACACAAATTACTGCTTGCTGAAATGGATGCATGCCTCTGACTATGTCCTAATTTTGGTATCAGTGTTTTTTCTAAAAACCATGCACTTTTCCATTCAATACCTTAGTGGGCTTTCATTTTAAGTAAATGTCACTAATCTTTACCACTACACATTTCTCCACTGAGCTCTTTCCACATCAGCCCATCACAGTTTTGACCAGATTTGCTGTATTTGACTTGCCCTACTACATGTAAAACTGATACATTTCTTAAGACTGCTGCAGTTTCCAGCTGCTATTAACACATGACCATATTGGCTTGAGTACATTCCACTGTTAAAGTATATTCCACTGCAATACATTCTATTTTAAACAAAGTATGTATAGTAAATACTTTGTAAAAAATTACTTGTTGAGTCTGCTTTTTCATGTGATTGTTTTATTTTCTCCATATCATTTCAGTCTTGCCTCAGATTAAGTTTGATGAAATTAATATACTTCATTAGATTTTATTAGAGTGGTCCGTACACTGTGGTCTGACTTGCTCAGGAACTGAATTTGGGTGTTGGCATTAAAAATAATCTAAATATAAACTAGTGCCATTAGAAATACAGTATGTTGCAAACTTTTTCTCAGTAGACCTTGTCTTTTATATAAAAAAAATTAACCATACTGCCAATTATCTACACCTGTGTTATACTCCCTGTGCTAAATATTTACTTGGTGCACTTTAGAGTTTAAATTTCTTCCTTTTAAAATTCAAATATTCCTCTCTTTTCATTTGTCTGTGTTAGAAGCTAATGCCTGGTGAAAAAAAAAAAAAAACCTGCCCTCTGCTTGAAACCCCTGGCTTCTGTGCTGTGCATGTCTGTTATAAGTAACTTTATTTTACAGAGTATCAGAACTTGCATGATGAATGTGCAGTTCAGAAAAAATGGCCATCATTATACTGACAGAACACATGTAAGAGGTGTTGTGGAAGATCAGTCAGATTACAGAAGCATGAATAAATTACAGATAAATAAATAACCATTGTATGGAAGCAAGCAGCATCAACGGTCCTGTACCCTGCATGAATATATGTCTACATTGCCTAAGGAGAGTTTGTTGCAGTTTTTTTCAGTGTAAAATTTCATCATTTTATATTCATGTATTATATAGGAAAATGCATGCCTAAAGTTGTAATTAGACAAATAATTTGATCTATATTTATATAGCTAAACTTGCTGCGTACATTGCTGCTAAACGGTATGATATGATTATACACATCATTTTACAAATAAACTCGCCATTTTAATTTTACCAGTGCCTACAATTATGCTTTGTGTCTCTTTGTGTGCGTTATGATGCATGGTGACAAGTGCCAATTAACCCTTAATCCATGGGAATTTCACCAAACACTTGAGACATGACACTTTTATCTATCACAAATGGATCTACAAAATGTCCAGATAGTGTCAAATGTTTAGAATAAAATGTTTTTGAATATATTTTTTACGTTTTATTTTTCATATATCAAAGAGAAAATGCGACAAATGTAGAACAGGATTCACAACTTTCACACTGAATATTAATGAGACCCAACTGGCTGTCAAAAACATTGAGCAACACATTACACATAAGATAAAAAAGTATTTTTTCAGGCACTTATTGAGTCTCAATAGATGCACGACTTAATACTTACATAATTTTAATAGTGCATGCAAATGACAGTCATATCATACTGTTCATATGTTGTACTTGCTATAGTTTACTTCCATGTTGTTTCGTCATCAAATAGCAATGTTAAATGTAAATCAAGTCAATCACTGAAACAATGTGCCACCTTGATATGTACACGCAAACTGAATAATCCATTGATAATTCATTGTTGCACAGAAAATCAATGTGATATAGTATTTATTTGTAGGATTCAAGTTCATGCCGCTAAAAAAAGAAATGAAGCAAGGCATTAATGAATGTAATAAGCCGTCTTTTGAAACCACAACGAGCCTGTGCTTGTTGAAATTATTTGAGCATTATATTTCATATCCTGATAATAAATATGCAGAGCTATCCCTCAGTGCTGTAATGTCTAAGATTGAACACTTGAAGGCGACAAATACAAGACAACACGATGATACGGTCCAACAACAATGACATCATCGAATAGCATATATAAACACAGTTGCATCCTTAATGTAACCAGTGGATATAAAAAAACGGATCAGTGTAGCATGCCATAAAATAATGCAGATTTATTATTTATATTAATTATTATATAATTTTCAAAAGGACAAACGTGACGTCTTATTGTTGCTAATTATTCAGCTGAAAGGAAAACATGAAAGGTACATGTACATATAGAAAGAAGTAAACAATAATTGAAAATTCTAAAACGTGACAGCGTTTTTATTGTCCAATAATATTGGGCGCATGTGTCTTATACCTTCTCTCACAGTAAAACAAAAAACGATACATGGGCATGTAAACGCATGCACATTTATAATAATACAAATAAAAAGTTAGACATTTCAACCACATTCTGTAGTACATGCTTGCGCGGACTAGTGGGGCAGTCTGTCACTTTAAATGGAACCCCTGCTGAGATACCTGTCACTCATATTCCTTAGTCCCGCCCTTTCCTGCAGCAGCTCTCAGTGCTGTTCACACAGAGGCATTACGTACGTTCAGCAAACCGGGTATCTGCTCACACTAATTATCAGCAGCAAAATGGGATAATCGTGAGAATCTTCTCAGAATTTTGCCATGCTTCAAAGCAACAGGAACTAAAAGACTAGTCGAGGAAAGTGTTTTTTTTTATTTATCTTATTTTCACGTTTTTACTATTTGTATTCTCCACAGACGTTGGCACAAAGGGCTTTGGAGATAATGGTGATAAAAACGATATCATATTATGAACGCAGGACAACAGGGATACATCGTCAGAGACACGACAGAACCATTTAAAATTTTCCAAGGCTACCAATTTGATTTAAAAAGCGTGTTTTTCTCTCGTCGATTAGTATTTTGTTCACCCTGTGCGCTCTGGAGAACAGATGCTGTCATTGTGCTGGGGACCGGGATTTGTGCGCGTGATATTCTGCGAGTGGTCTCCTCGGAATGGTACACGAGATGAACGTGCGCGTGTCTTTATTGTTTGTGCGCGACATAACGTTCAATAACGGTCATCCAGCCGTTGATGAACTTCGCGACGACGACACATTGGGAAACGATAGACTGATACTTCTAATGACAATTCATTGGACATCATGAAAGAAGTGTTTTGTAAACGTTTGTATTAAGTGTAATTTCCATATTCCTTATTATGACTGGGAACTGTCGAGTTTTTATACTTCCCTCAGCTTTGAAGTTCTCACTCCGTTGGACATAGTTGAGAGTGTGTTTCTGACCAATTTGATATTTTCCCACGTCATTCTGAGCAAAACCACAAAAACAGTTAATGCCAACAATGGTGGAGCCTGTGGGTTTCATTGAAGCCTGGAAAGCTCAGTTTCCAGAGTCAGAGCCTCCAAAGATGGAGCTGAGGTCAGTGGGGGGAATCGAGCAAGAACTGGAGAAGTGTAAAGCATCAATAAAACGGTTAGAAATGGAGGTGAACAAAGAGCGTTTTCGGATGATCTACCTTCAGACGCTGCTGGCAAAGGAGAGAAAGAGTTATGACAGGCAGAGATGGGGTTTCAGAAAGCCACCTCACATGAATGAAGGGGACCTGCAAGCTGCGGGGGCTGATTCTCAGCAACTCCATGCACAAGAGCAGGGACCAGCAGAACGCAGCAGGTTTCAACCTGTAGGGGAGACTAGAGCAAAACCAAGACCTCCCCCTGCTAGGAAGTCAGCCTCCCATGGTGATGGACTGGAACTACAATCAGGGTTTGAGGCACAACAGGCAGGGCCGGTCAGTGAGACGGATGGGCTCTCACCATCCACACAGAGGGGTGGGGTCTCCCCTCGCAGGCCCCATCCACCACCTGACAAGGAATTGCCTTCAGATCCATCCTCCAAAGACAAGCCGGGCATGGGGCTTGGGGTGGCTGCCTTACGGTCAAATTTTGAGAGGATCAAACGAGCTAACTCGCACTCAGCCAGTGATGGGAAGGGAGGCCAAGAGAAATCTTTGTACACCAACGTGGAGTTTCATCTCGACAGGGGCCTAGTGAAAGTCAATGACCGTGAGGTCTCTGACAAAATCGTCTCTCTTGGAAACCAAGCCATGCAGATGGAACGGAAGAGGTCTCTCCATTCACTTCCTGGCAACCTTGCTACAGTGGCAGGTGATCTGCGCACCAGGCCTGTCTATAGGGGGCGCTCTACCGAAAGCACTTGTGGGTATGATGCTGAGTATGAGGACGGCGAGCCCAGCCCTCGCTACAGACCAAACGGAGGTAAACCACTACCACCACCATGGCAGCCATCTGATTTCCAGCCATATACTAATGTTTACGTTGGAGGCATGATGTCAGGAGAGGGTGGTGATGGTAGGGTCACAATGAGAGACCATGGAGGAAGCGATGACCATCTCCTCACCTGGCCAAGGAGGTCCTACTCACCTGGCAGTTTTGAGGATGTGGGTGGTGGTGGAGGGGGCTACACGCCAGACTGCAGCTCGAATGAAAATCTGACGTCTAGTGAGGAAGACTTCTCCTCAGGACAGTCCAGTCACGTGTCGCCCAGCCCTACAACAGCCTACCGTCGGCCCTTAAGGGAGAAGAGTCGCTCACCCTCACAAAACTCTCAGAATTCTCAGCACTCATTTGACAGCAGCAGCCCCCCCACACCACAGACTCAAAAACGGCACAGGCAGCAACATGTGGTGGTGTCTGAGGCCACAATTGTAGGCGTTAGGAAAACAGGACAAATCTGGCCCCACGATGGAGATTTTATTGCCTCCAGCAGGACTTCCCATGACAACTGTTACCATGGAGATTTAGGTGAGTAATGACTATGAACTCGTGTGACTTCTTACATAAGCTTGTTTAGCTTTTTTCTTGTTTTGTCACAAATATAGGGGTTTCTGACAAAAATGTAGGAAAAGAATAAATGGTTTAAGATAAAGGGTCGGTCATCTTGTAAAAATCGGTTGTTACTGTAATTATGCATATTAATGGAATAATCAATTTATTTAAAAAAAAAATAAATATATATATATATATATATATATATATATACATATATACATATACATATATACATATATACACATACATACACAAATAATCAACTTTATGCCACAAATACTGTTGATTGAGCTTAATTTGTATTGAACCCATAGGAAGGATTCAGTGAATGACAGATGACATCCTTAGCAAGCTGATACTCTATGTAGCAGGTCTTACATTCAATCCCTGCTCTGTTAGTTCCCATACTTCCTGGCCCAAGCTATTATCCACTTTTGTTTCACCCTCTGCCGGTATCATTCAGAAACCATGGTAGCCCCTTGCTGTGCTTGGTAAGCGTGGTCCAATGAGGCCCATATATGATGAGTAATTAACTGGACAAGCTAATTTAGAGGTCAGGAAATGTGTGTATACGTGTCTCTGTGGTGGTGCTTACTTAGTCTCTGTGCTGGACAGGAGCTGAGTAGCTTTCACTCATGTCACTTGCCTGCTTCGAGAAGATCTTCAGTTCATTCATTGATTGTTATGCTGCTGAGGGAATCTCCAAAGTAGGACAAAGGCCCAGTTTAATGGGAAAATTATATAAGAAGTTGTGCATCCAGGTTTTTCTGGAATGTTCCTGGAGTGTTTAATATACTTTAGTGCTTATGAGGAAGAACGGTAAATCTTACATTCGATCTCCAATGGTCTGTGCATTGAACCCAGCTGCAAGTGTCTAGAAGTTTCATACAGACACACTCGAATAATGGTGAACATGACTCACAAGGCAGATCAACTTTATAAACCTTGCTCGCTCTATACTTGGAGTTGAGACAAACTGCATTGCTTTACTCATGTGGTATGTATTTTAACTGGGTTCTCACCAAGAAGCACACAAAATGACACAAGCTCATAGGATGACTACAGGGCATCATTTGGCACACTGGCTTGAAATCCCAAAGCTTAGAGCCGATGAGGTGAATTGCACTTTGGTGTGAAGCAGACAGACATGGAGGGTGTTGGCACGCTGTGTCCATTCAAATGCCATGAAGATTCTCTTTGTGCAAGCATGAGATAACACAGAGGGTGGACAAAGATAGACAGACACCAGCTGAGTGCAGTCTATTTTGCTCCAGGTTCTTTTGTCCTCGTGCCAACTTGAAAATCTGCATTAATAACTTTTGAAAGCAACATCTCTTGTTTTTAATAGTTGGCAGTTGGCACAGTCTAGTTTAACTAGGGAGTGGTAATGGAAGAGCAAACTTGATTGCTGATCTTCATCAACAGTACCACAAATTATGGCTGGGTATTGATACAGATTTCCTGATTTGATTTCAATTCACAAGCTCTCGATTCAATATCGATTCATATTGGTATTTCAGTTATATTGTCTAATTCTGTTAATTATACAAGGAACCTTCTAACTAGGTACATAACTAAAATAATTATTATTAGCTTTTCATTATATTGGTCACATACTCACATTTTACCTTTTTAAAAACTGTACAATACCATGTATTCCATCAATAAATATGTTGCATATATTAACATGTACATATTGTTACTTGTTTACATTCATCATGTACAATTTACAAGTATTTACATTGATTTGTAGAACATGTGCTAAAACCCAGAACTGCCTTTAAAGTGTGCACATTAAGAGAGTGGATTTGAATGGGTTCTTGACAGCATCCATGTTATGTGGGATTAGAATTAGGGACCAAGCACAGAAGTGCTGTAGCCCCTATTGCAGTGGTTCTCAATCCTGTTCCTGGAGTGCGCCCCCCCTCCACTGCACATTTTAAATATCTCCCTAATCAAACACACCTGATTTAACTCATCAGATCGTTTGTGGAGACTCCAAGACCTGAACTGGTTGTGTCAGAAAAGGGATATAGAAAACGTGCAGTGTTGGGGGGCCTCCAGGAACAGGGTTGAGAACCACTGCCCTATTGTATCCATTAGTAGTATTATTATTCCTCCACAATGGGAGTCTATATCAGCCCATAGAACCATTCGTAGGAATATTATGAAATTTGGCAAACTGATAGGAATGGTCACAAATAGTCACCATAGCAAATTTGGGACCTCTAGGACAAAGTCCATAGCGACACCACCAGTTAAAAAATGCACTTTTCTTTTGCATGTATCTTTAAACCATTTGTTCTAGAGACACCATTCCATTTCTTTTCTGATTACTCTTGATGATTCAAATGGACCCCTTATATTAAAACTAAGCCCATTACAGTGGCCGCCATCTTGGATTATGATGTTTACAGTTTAAAAGTTTCACGTAATTCAAACTTTGTCAGATTTGACCAAACAATGTCTTGAAATATTCTCTAGAACAAGCCACACAGAAATGATAATAAAGAATTTAGATTTTCTTTGAACTTCTTTGAAAAGTTAAGCAAACACATAGTTAAGGTGGCCATGAAAACGGATTTGAAGCTGTATCTCGGCAACCCTTTTCCCTATCAAAACGAAACATGTGGACCATTGTCTGAGGGCAAATGCAGAGTGTTGCAACAGTACCACCTATGGGTCAAAGGATGTGAAAAATTGCTATTTTTTGCACTTAACCTTTTGAACTGTATACTAAAATCATGATGTTGGTGTCTTTGGACTCGTTAGGTCATGAGAATTTCAACAAATGTTTCCCATATCAGCCAAACTGTCTCTCTGCGATATTTAATTTTATTCAAAATTGACATCTTTTAAAAGCATTGTCAGATTTAAAAGAAAATTTAAATGCATCATATCAATCATGTCCTGAGGATACCTGAGCAGTTTTGAGACCACGCCACCTATAGTTCAATAGAAAATCCACACTTGTGTGCTGACTCTAGCCTTGGGATGTCCTTTTGCCACTCAATTGAGCATGTCTGCTGAGTGGCTTAGTGTGTTAAGGCACTGGATTGTAGTTCAAAAAGTCCAGTTTTTTTTTTAGGGCTGTCAATCGATTAAAAATTGTAATTTTTACAAGCTTGCATTTTTACAAGCTTGAATTTCTCAGGAATCTTCCTTATACGGGGGGCATGCGATTAATTGCTTAAATCTTTTTAAGGCTTTAATTTTGTATCAAATTAATCGGACTGAATTAATGCGTTAAATCGACAGCCCTTTTTTACAAATTATATTTATTCCCTTTTCTCCCAATTTGATTCACAATTCCCTCTACTTAGTAGGTCCTCGTGGTGGCGAGCTTGCTCATATCAATCCGGGTGGTGGAGGACAAGTCTCTGTCGCCTCCGTTTCTGAGACTGTTAATCTGCGCATTTTATCATGTGGCTTTTTGTGCATGACACCTCTGAGACTTTGCATGTGGAGGCACATGCTACTTTCCGTGATCCACACACAACTTACCGTGCACAATTGAGAGCGAGAACCACTAATCACGACCACGAGGAGCTTACTCCATGTGACTCTGCCCTCCCTAGTAACTGGGCCAATTGGGTTGCTTAGGATACTTGGGTGGAGTCACTCAGTACACCATGGATTCAAATTCACATCTCCAGGGGTGGTAGTTAGTGCTATATAGATATACACTGATGAGTCAAAACATTATGACCACCCACTTAATATGCTGTTGGTCATCCATGTGCCACCAAAACAGTGTCGACCCGCTGAGGCATGGACTCTACAAGACCCCTGAAGGTGTACTGTGGCATCTGGCACCAAGACATTAGCAGCAGATCCTTCATGTCCTGTAAGTCGCAAGGTGGAGCCGCTGTAGATCGAACTTGATGGTCCAGCACATCCCACAGATGCTCAATCGGATTGAGATCTGGGGAATTTGGATGCCAGGGCAACACTTTGAACACATCATCATGTTCCTCAAACCATACCCGCACAATGTGTGCAGTGTGACAGGGTGCATTATTCTGCTGAAAGAGGCCACTGCCATCAGGGAATACCATCGCCATTAAGGGGTATACCTGGTCTGCAAAAATGTTTAGGTAGGTGGCATGTGTCAAATTGATGTCCACATGAATGGCCGGATCTAAGGTTTTCGTGCAGGACATTGCCCAGAGCATCACACTCCCTCCACCGGCTTGTCGTCTTCCCACAGTGCATCCTGGTGCCATCACTTCTCCAGGTAAACGGCGCGCACGTACACTGCCATCCACGTGATGTAAAAGAAAACAGGATTTACTGGACCAAACAACCTTCTTCCACTGCTCCAAGGTCCAGTTCCGATGCTCCTGTGTTCATTGTAGGCGCTTTCGATGGTGGACAGGGGTCATCATGGGCACTCTGACCTATCTGTGGCTATACAGCCCCATGTGCAACACGGTGCAAAGCACTTTGTTTTGTGACGCATTCCTTCATTAACCATCATTAAAATGTTCTGTTGATTTTTGCCACAGTAGAACTTTTGTCGGTTCAGACCAGACGGGAAAGCCTTCATTGCCCTTGGATGAGCCAATAAACCTTCACTTTTATTAAATAATATACATTAACGAGTCAAAGTTTCTACATGAAATGACAATAAAACCTGTTTAGCAAAGTGTGGAGCGACAGATGTTCAAAACACTGTGGATTCAACTTTCTTTTGATTACCACAAACCTGTAGAACAAACGTTAGCATCGCAGCATCGTTTATCAGTTTGGTTGCTGTTAGACATCTCTGTTTACAATCAAGGTACTGCTGAAAATTATAATTTAATCAATCTCAAAATAAGGCCCCTCTTTGATACGTAGTGTATAGTTGTTAGGTCGTTGTCTCTGAATTTCGAATTCAGTGAAATGTCACATCAAGCATTTTCATGATCGATCATTGCTGTCACTTTTGAGTACTAGTGCCCATTCCTAATACATCTTCGAAATTATGTCCTAAGGATTCATTAAATATTTGGAGACAGTGCCACCTATTGTTAAAAAAATAACCCACACTTGTGTGCTGACTCTAAAATCAGCATATCTCTTTGCCGTCTAAGGTTCTTGACTATAGTTCATAGTCAAGAGCTCAGAGTCGTTGGTTCGATCCCTACTTCAGCAAGATTTTTTTGTATTGTGCTTACTGAATGGAGGCTGGGCTTTTCCCCAATCAGATGTTGATTTGATGAAAAGTTATATGAATATAAAGTTGATCATGGAAAACAGCTGTGCTCTGCTGGACAGTTGTGGGTTCAAATCTGTTTGGTGCAATGTGATCTGTGCTTGCTCTGTGAGATCTTTGGGCTGTGCATAGTGTTGTGCAGTGGTTGCAATGCTTGTGCATATTTAAATGTTTTTTTGTTTTGTTTTTGATCAACAACTTACTGTAAAGAAAAGAGACAATATTAAAAGAGAAATATTTCCTTTAGTAATGTGCAGTAAATGTTTACGCTTTGCTGAATTTCTTCAATAATATACTAAATCACTGATGAGTGAAATCTGAAAATGTACTAGCTAGTGGCTAATAATTTTCAGTCACATAGTGTAAAATTTGGTTGCATTGTAGGTCGCATAATTTTTCACTTTTCAGGGTTTCAGCATAGAGTGAAAGATCGTTCTTGGGATTAAAGAATCGATATCAAGATTGTTCAAATAAAGATTGCGATGCATTGAAAAATCTATATTTTTACCCAGTCCTACACAATGTGTGAAAACTAAATTGTACAGTCAACATTACCAAAATACATCTTATTTTGACCAATACCAGTTTGTGTCCAATCAGTTATCAACAAATCCTTTAAAGTGGTACACAACATTTTGGGTTCTGATGATGTCCGCTTTCAAGCACTTTAGTTCTTCTTTAACAATATGGGTGGGAATCACAAGGTAACTGGCGAACTATATAATATTGATATTTAGGTCACGGATAGATATTATTGCTTTATTTTTGGTGTATTTCGATTCAAAACTACAATATATTGACCTATATTACTGTGTGTCTCATTGGACTTTAGAGAACTGTTTCCAAATCACCAAATGCGTTGTTAAATTAATGTAAAAGTGCCAGTTTGCAAAACAAGGCCAGTTTATTTTGTTATATGTATATGAATAAGGAAAAGCCATAAGTATACAAGACTATAATGGCTCCTTATTTCTGTAGTTAGGTCAATTTAGCTAGTCATTCTAAAAATAAATGAAAGTATTTATGAATCCAATAGTAGTCTAAACACTTTAAAAACCTAATTTATTATAACACAGTTTCAACACACGTGTAATTGATTTCACCTAATAGCTTAGCCTTTTTTATATGATAAATTTTTTGTTTGTTAAAATACGCAGTTAATGTTACTACTGTAAAATTTTAGTGGTGATTATGTGTAAAACATGATAACTGCACCTTCTATGAGACTGCCAAAGCAACAACAAAGCCATTTTTCCCCATGACATCAATATTAATGTGGGAAAAAGTAAATAATAATAATATCTATATTTGGCATGCAACTATCGATGCAATATCAATTAAAAATATCATGATCGATATCCCACCTCGTTCACTTACAAAATTAATAGTATGGCCATTCAACTAATGAATAAAGCCTTACCAGGCCTTCCAGGTTACCATTAGTGTGGCAAAATGTAACTTGTCTTGCCAAGACAGAGATGCTATATTAAATGATTCTGCTTGTCTTTTATGTACAGTAGTTTGACTTACTGCTTCATATTCATAAAGGACATATTTTTAAAGACAGTGTAGAGTAAAAAAATCCAGTGGCCCAAAATTACTGCACTATGTAAGAGAGAAAAAGAGGGAGGCAGGAGGTAGCATATTGTGCTGAGATGCTGTCTTTCTTCTCAGTGGTCATGTAGAGATATTGGGGCTGCAGAAACACTGATAGGAAGAACTCTGCCATTAGCCTACATAATGGTGTGAACCATTCCACTTGTGTGTGTGTGTATGTACGTGCTGCTGTGAGAGCTTGAATTTTTTATCTTTTTATAATTTGTATAATAAAGATATAATAATCTTTATCTTTGGGTTAGTTGTACTGATATATTAGGCCTATTTTTAGGCAGATATTTAGCAGATATTTAGAGATCATCTATTTGCCCAATAACCGTACCCTTTTAGCAGATGAATAGACGTATTAGTTCCCCAAATCTACCAAAAACCATTGTCAGTTGATAGAAAACAAATTTTTCTGTCGACTGTATACTATTTATCAACATTTCTATAAATGTTATTTTTATTTCTTTCTTTCATATTGTTTTAAGTTTTGAGTAAATATGTAAAAGGGTGATTTTCACAAACCCTGTCAAGTGTGTGTCCTGGTTATATTTAAACACAAATCAATACAAAACAAACATAAAATATATTTTGCACAAAGAAAATTAACCTACGAGAACTGATTATTCGCTTACCATCTAATCTACCCAGACCTTGACATGTGGCCTAGTTAGGAGATGATCAACGTTATTTGCTTCACCTGTGAGTGGTCATAATGTTTTACCTCATCAGTGTACATACTATAAACTGGAAACATGACGACCATCTTCACCATGCTCTCTAGATGCAGGCATTTGCATCAGCCATTTAACTTATATTGTTTTACCACTAGTTACATCACAGAATCCCACCAAGGTGGGTCAAGTGATTGCTACACCTCCAAACGGACTCTAATTACTAATTACTAGCCTAATCTTCTCCTCTATTTATAATTTTGCAAGAACAAAAATCCACCTTGTATTTTAATGACAGCATTATTTCAGTACACAGAATCGGGCACATCTGCTGAGGTTTTGGCCTCTTTTGCATCTTTGTCCCCCTAGGGCCTGTTCCCACGGTCATTGTCCCTTTTTTTAAACAACTATTGTAATTTTTTCTCTATGGTCCTCTGCCATTTTGAAGTAGGCATCCAGAAGAAGTGGCTACAGATCAGTAGCAGTGTCCTTGAGGGGCAAAGAGCTATTGAGTCACAGAGAGAACAAGAGGCAGTAGATGACAGGAAACAAAAGGTTCTCAGACACATTATCCAAGAAAACATCAGTCATTCATTATGGATTAAACACAGCTGCTGTGGCATATGTTTGTCATGGTTACATAAGTCAGGTCCTTGTGAAATATAAAACTATGTTTTTCTTCCGTGATGTTTATGGTAAAGTCTGCATCACAGGTAGCTTGAAACAGGTTGTTGGAAAGGTGTGGAAACTCTTGTAGTGCATAAGGAAAACATTTTTCTTCCACTGTTGGATTGTGAAACTAGCACACAGTCACTAAAATGGCACGATGAGGCAGGATATATTAATAAAATACTGTATATTATAATATTAAAAGTTGCAAGGTGAAGATTAAGTTGATTTAAGTTGATTTAAAAAAAACTAAACATGAAATCACTTGTTTGGAAAAAGGAGGTCAGAATGGGGCATTACAATTGGCACATCACTTTTTGTTATTGCCAAAAGCCTTAAGTTTACATGACAGCCATGAACAATGATTTGCTACTTGCTATTGCTGTTATAATGTGACAGATTGCTCGAAATGCCTCTTTGTTCTTTTTTTATATCAATTTAACTTAATCTGCATTGCTCTTTCACCAATTGATTTCTCATGAGGTCATTTATCTTGAGGATCCAAAAAAGTTTTTTTCTTGCCATATGAATGACTGTAAAAGTGTATGTGTGAGAAAGGTGTGGACAGCAATGTAGGTTTGGGTTCTGGTCAATGCTTTTATTGTCCAGCAGAAGTGCTCTGAGGTTAGGCCTTCTAGACACTTACATTTAAACAGGCTCTACTAATTCGCCGAAGTATGCTTTCTGGTGGCAACTGGAAACCAAGAACAGAAAACACAGTGAGTATGTGGGAATGATGACTGTGTACTTTCCTCTAAAAAAAAATCTTGTTTTTGTTTTAGAGGAAAGTACACAGTCATCATTCCCACAAAAAATCTTTTTTTTTTTTTTGGCTAATATGTCCGCTGGTATATTTCGTATATATGCCAGATTTTGTTCTGGTGCTGAATTCACAGTACCACAGAATAGAAGATTTCCTCTTTAAAGATAGCTGTGTTTGAGTTTTCTAAATGGAGAGAAATTAGACAGACTGATCTCATGGTAAACATTAGGTTGACTGCACTTCATTGATTGATAGGTTCAAAGGTAGATTTTTAGCTGAAATCAGTCTGTACTCACCGAAATTTGGAAAACTGCCCCAGTGGCCAAAGCAGTAAGTGTTGTTGGGCGTATGGGCAAATATGAGCTTTATTTTCCCAGGTCTTCCACGCTGCTGATGCAACGCACTTCCACAATAGTCAAATATTTCTGCCTTAAATTCTTCACTTTCACACATTATTTTAAGGCTCTCAGATTAACTCAAAAGCCCTTATTTCTCATGGTGGAAGACTTTGAGATTCTGTTTCTTGGATGTCATCATCTCCACAGAAATAGAGCATGGCATCTCCTCTGTCTCACTGCCTGTTATTAACACTGCATGAATAAACTCACGATGGCCACTGATATTTGACTTTACATGGCTGTTATGTGAAACTGTGGTGCTTTTGCGTTCACAAATTGAATACGTTTATACCTTGTTGATATTTTCGCGGGAATTTGGCGCAAGTCTTCAGAGCGCTTGAGAAGTGGTTCATCTTCACATGACGTCTGCGGTGCGGATCCCTGAGGTGCTCGGAGTTCAACTGAATGAGATACTAGTGTTTCTTCCTGCGCGCATGAGACATAATGCACGGAAAGACAAGGCTGAATCCAGTTTCTTAATCAACTGCTTTTAATTTAGTAAAAGGGACTCTGTGCTTTGAAACTACACAACTCTTATCACTGGCAAGTGAAATGATAATATTTACTTTTTGTCAGTGGCTAATATCAGATATTTTTTAGTCGCATAATGCAAAATGTACTCACATATGCATGTGATTTACTCGCAATGTAGAGGGCTGGAAACATTACTTACCTCAAAAATGTGTCATCCTCCTCAACCAAATAACGGAGTGCAGATATCTGCGATTGTGTGAGCACGTGAGTTTACAGCAGCAGGGGAGGAGCTGACTGAACTGCCTGGCGCACGAGAGAGAGCACAAAACACAACCTTTTATTATATGTTATTATGAGACTGAGAAGTGCAAAAATATTTTAGAAGAGAAGTGTAAAATGTTTTCGGTTCATTACATTTACATTTATGCATTTGGCAGACGCTTTCATCCAAAGCGACTTACAGTGCACTTATTACAGGGACAGTCCCCCTGGAGCAACCTGGAATTAAGTGCCTTGCTCAAGGACATAATGGTGGTGGCCGTGGGGATCGAACCAGCGCCATTCTGATTACCAGTTAGCTATGTGCTTTTGCCCAATATGCCTCCATCACGAGACTGTGGCGGGGCAAATTAGACTGTGGCAGGCCACCAGAGTCTGGTCTGAGGGTGAGTAATTGATGACAGAATTTTCATTTTGGGGTGAAATAACCCTTTAATGAGATACAGTAAATGAGGAAATATTATTGTAATGAAGCAAAAGTTGTGTTGGGAGGATATCACATATTTAGGACATGAGGAAAACTGAGAAACACTAATGCTGCATGGTTCTGTCCCCTAGAGTCTTAGTGTTGTCTGAGGTGTGATTTTGTTTTTTTTTTAACAGGTAATAAAATATATTATGCAGAATTTTAGTCACCATTCACTTTCTGTTCATTAAAAGTGAACTGAGGCTAAAATTCAGCCTAATATCTCATTTTTGTGTTCCACGGAAGAAATTAATTCATCAGTTTGAACAACATGAGGGTGAGTACATTTTTAGTTCTGATTTAACAATCCCTTTAACTACACAGTAACTACATTAGATTGAAGCTCTGCACTCAGTATTTTGGGGCCAAGTTCAATTTGGATCTGAAATTCTTCACTTGTTTCCTTGAGGAAATTATGGGCAAAAATATAATGTGCCATTACTGCCTACTCATGCTGTTGATGTTTGTCTGGCGATGTAGCTACAGATCATGGCATAATAGGCGATGTGAGAGGTATAAGGCAGCTGTCCAGGCTGATGTGTCTGGATGGCACAGATGGCCAAACCACTAAACAACTTTTCCTGGAGTAGGGCACAGCTCTGGCTGGTGAGGGCTCTGTGTGAACCCAGCAGCATACGTCTGGGATTATGGAGTGAACAGTAACCCCACCCACAGAGGAAGAGTTGCCCTGCACCGCCCAACTCCACCCAGACTTCGTCACCCTTTCCAAAGCATGTGTGCACACGCATGTGGGGTTTGAGCATGTGTCAGTGGGGGTGCATGTGCCAAATGCTCAAACACAGGAGTTTTTGTCACTTTGCACAGATGCAGCCATTCCAATGGACACCATGTATAGGAAAAATTTCATAAAAAAGCTTGCGTTAGAAATGCCCAATGCTGCAAAGATTCACTGCTTATGTAAACTACTGCTGTTGCTGGCTTTTATTGAGAAGAGGACAATTGTCGGCTGAGGGAGTCAGAAATAAATAAAAAGCTTTAAATACAATGTACGGATCAACTGAAAAGATACATAGGAACATCTGCTATGATTTCTCACCCTTTTCATCTCTTGAGTTTGCATCCCCGCTCTGTCTCTTTCCCACATCCTCCCTTTTTTGTCTCCTCTCTCTCTCTCTCTCTCTCTCTCTCTCTCTCTCTCTCTCTCTCTCTCTCTCTCTCTCTCTCTCTCTCTCTCTCTCTCTCTCTCTCACACCTCTTCCCTTCCAATCTCTAAAAGTAAAGTATTAATATCTGATTACAGCCCCTGTAATCACATGGTACACGATAACTGCAGTTTAAATGTTCAATATCATTCTACATCTACATCAATGTATCTACACACTAATCGTGACGGAGCACGATTATATTGAACTCTTTGTTTAAGAGGCACTACTGGGCAGTTATGGAGGACAGTGTTCTATTAGCCTGTCTGACTGTAATAGGATCTGTCACCCTTGCCAGCCACACAATGCTCTCCTCCCAGCCCGCTCCGCAAACCTCAGGATTGAGATTTTCTATTTTACTCGGGGCCTAATGGTACTGTGTTCCATTCCCAGCTGTCAAACTCAACCGTCAAGACCATTCAAGAGAAAACAAAATGGAACTAACAACAGTTTTGTCTGTATTCTAGGCTAGAAATGGATTGTGTATCATGACAGATCAAAACACCAGTCCACTGAGGCTTATATCAAAAACAATAAGCCTGGTTTAGATCATGTCACAGTTGTAAATGATGAGGGTCAGGTGTGTCAAAACATGGGATGAATAAAGCACACCATAATAGGTCTAAGAGTGGCTTTAAGAGGAAAGGGTAAATACTCGGATTATACCAGAATCAATGGTAAGGATTAGACTAAGCTTTTTTTTTTGCAGCGTTATTTTGCAAATTATCTTTGAAATTTAGCTGGGTTCTCATGCCATTACCCCAATCCTTATCACTGAAAACTACTGTATCTACAATAATGGTAGTAAAGGTCCAGGTATATTTTTTTTAAAACTTTTTCTCCATTCCAGATTGGACTGTGCCTGGTTGACCATGTTGCTTTTCAAAGTATACTCTTTTGACTGCGAGTGAGTATGAACACATTCAATGTTTGTGTAGTACGACTGCATTTGAGATACTCTTTTATTACAGTAAACAGCAGGAGCATGTGCGAACGATGTGCACAGATGAGAACTGACCTCATGTCGAGAAACTCTTGGCCGCATGCAGACAGTCAGCATCAACTGTGCTAATGATGAAATTTGTGTCACATACTGTGCATATTCCGATCAGAAATGCAGACAACCTAAGTAAACTTTGGTCTTAAGTCAGCTATACTATCACTGCAATCCTTTCATTATAGCCAGTTACAGTGCAGTGTTTTCTCGTTTTGGTGGGTGCAGTAATTGTACAATTAGCTGCAGTTAATGTAGGCCTATTATTTGTGGTTGAATGTGTATTTGTTTTACTGTGTTCAGAGGAGAGTGAGGCTGAACTTGGTTTGGCAGTATACAGGGGAATTCATTTGTATCTGCTCTCAGTCCTTTTCACTGTAGTGACCTGAGAAGACTGCACAGTTGCTGCAGTGCTCTTACACAGCCTGCTGAATGTTTATATGCATTTGTTTATTTAGCAATATACAGTACATACTAAATATTTTCACTGACAGTGATTCTGATGATACGATGCTTATCTAACAATTACGGTGTTCGAAAAATCTGAAATTGTCGCAAAAAGATGCTATTAGAATATTTTTGAACGATTCATAGTTATTATAAAATATTTGCTGAAAAAAAGAATCAATATTTTTACTGAACCTTCTTAATTTTGACAACACATACATGCCCTTAAGTCACAGATACATTTAGGACCAAGGAGGTTTTGCTTATACTGTATGTGTGTGGTTGCATATACTTTATAAACAGAAAAATAATACTAATGTTACATGTATTATAGATCTGATATGAATAAACGTAACATAAGGACTTGATGCAAACATGCACACAAACAGATGGTATGTAAACCGTAGAATAAGCATTATAGATTTGCATATGATGTATGTTAAAATGTATTGCACTAATTACAAATTACAGATATGTCATGTGCAGACAGATAATGCCCATGTTTAATTCAAGGAGGGTCAATTAATTAAAAATGACCTTATTAGTAGCGAATAAAGGTGGTTTTACACCGTATGTTGTAGCTTCAACTTATTATTCATCTTACTTATTCATTTTAAATTTGAGCGGTGGCAGAACGGTGGCTGCTCTGCTTATCAGGCACCATTAATGAGAATATTTAATCTTATCATGGCAGCCACATATCATTGCCCAAACAGAGGTAATTGTAGTCAATCGGCATTTAGCTTTAAACTGGTTAGTTTCCATTCAGAACAGTCTGAAGTCGCTCCCTATTCCCTATAAATTGCACTGTGAAATTCACTATGAAGTGGGGATGTGCGCTACGACTAATTTGATTTTAATTGTCGTTTAAACGGAAGTTTTGTAACCAACTAGTCTAAAAGTAAGAAACCCCCAGAAGACAGTCAAAAAACTTTGTGTGTATGTATATATGATCCAATTTAAATATTTTATCTATGAATCAAACAGTCAAATCCCATAATTATTATATATATAATTGCCTCAAAAAATAGGCCATAAATATGCTGTGAATTTGCCTTGCATTATGATCATTTAACATTTAGGCTGTCCAAAAAACAAAAACAAGCATACACTCAGCGTTTGCCAATATAGGCATATTTATTAAAACCAACCAGATCAGAGCAGGACAAATAAGTACAATTTATCAATAGCTTATTATTAACATTCAAATAACGTACTAGCCAACATATTACGTCCACATATAAAATATGTTCTTTATGTTAAGAAAGTTAACAATCAAGGAATACCATAAAATCAGCCTTTAAAAAACGTAATTCATATAGGCTATATTGTCCAATAAAAAGACAACCATTCTCAGAATAAAAATGTCTTTCGAGTGGTAATTTCTGCGCCCACCACAATCTGAAAGATTTTGTTTCTGCTCCAGATACACTTAAAAATAATGAATCATTTTTTTTAAAATATATTTTATTTGAATGTTATTTTAAATTTTTTTTTAAACGTAACATTAAAATGACAGTACTTTTTAACCATTCTTGTGTATTTTTTTCGTGTAACCGACTATTGTTTTTAGTGTTGACTAGTTGTAGTTGTACTGTCTAGTCGACTAGTCTCACACATCCCTACTATAAAGAGAGTGAGTGAACGAGTAAGGCCTTGTTCAGACTGCCACAAAAAATCTGAATTTTTGCATATGCATCTTGTATCCAGATGAGGTTTTGGTAGTCTGGGCAGCAAAAAAACCCCACTTGAAATCTGATTTTTCTGAATATGATTCAAACCAAATCGGGAGGTGGTTTCAAATGCGATTTTAATTATATATTTTTTTATATATATTTATTTATTTTCTCAGATGCGTCCCAGTCCGGACGCTCTGGCTGCTCAATTCGGATTTCAAGTGGTCTTTTCCGTCACTCTTAACACAACACACAATGATGACGTCAAAAATCGGTGACTGCTAGGGCTGAAACAATTAGCCGACTTTATCAACAACGTCGTCAATAAAAAATAATTGACAAATATTTTAATCGTTGAATAGTCGTTTGATCTCATTTAACGTAACATGAGATCACGTTAAACTGTACAGGTGAAACTCGAAAAATTAGAATATTGTGCAAAAGTTCATTAATTTCAGTAATTCAACTTAAAAGGTGAAACTAATATATTATATAGACTCATTACAAGCAAAGTAAGATATTTCAAGCCTGTATTTGATATAATTTTGATGATTATGGCTTACAGCTTATGAAAACCCCAAATTCAGAATCTCAGAAAATTTGAATATTGTGAAAAGGTTCAGTATTGTAGGCTCAAAGTGTCACACACTAATCAGCTAATTAATCCAAAACACCTGCAAAGGGTTCCTGAGCCTTTAAATGGTCTCTCAGTCTGGTTCAGTTGAATTCACAATCATGGGGAAGACTGCTGACCTGACAGTTGTGCAGAAAACCATCATTGACACCCTCCACAAGGAGGGAAAGCCTCAAAAGGTAATTGCAAAAGAAGTTGGATGTTCTCAAAGTGCTGTATCAAAGCACATTAATAGAAAGTTAAGTGGAAGGGAAAAGTGTGGAAGGAAAAAGGTGCACAAGCAGCAGGGATGACCGTAGCCTGGAGAGGATTGTCAGGAAAAGGCCATTCAAATGTGTGGGGAGCTTCACAAGGAGTGGACTGAGGCTGGAGTTACTGCATCAAGAGCCACCACACACAGATGGGTCCTGGACATGGGCTTCAAATGTCAAACGTCTTACCTGGGCTAAAGAAAAAAGAACTGGTCTGCTGCTCAGTGGTCCAAAGTCCTCTTTTCTGATGAGAGCAAATTTTGCATCTCATTTGGAAACCAAGGTCCCAGAGTCTGGAGGAAGAATGGAGAGGCACACAATCCAAGATGCTTGAAGTCCAGTGTGAAGTTTCCACAGTCTGTGTTGGTTTGGGGAGCCATGTCATCGGCTGGTGTTGGTCCACTGTGCTTTATTAAGTCCAGAGTCAACTCAGCCGTCTACCGGGACATTTTAGAGACATTTAGACATGCTTCCTTCAGCAGACAAGCTTTATGGAGATGCTGACTTCATTTTCCAGCAGGACTTGGCACCTGCCCACACTGCCAAAAGTACCAAAACCTGGTTCAATGACCATGGTATTACTGTGCTTGATTGGCCAGCAAACTCGCCTGACCTGAACCCCATAGAGAATCTATGGGGCATTGCCAAGAGAAAGATGAGAGACATGAGACCAAACAATGCAGAAGAGCTGAAGGCCGCTATTGAAGCATCTTGGTCTTCCATAACACCTCAGCAGCGCCACAGGCTGATAGCATCCATGCCACGCCGCATTGAGGCAGTAATTAATGCAAAAGGGGCCCAAACCAAGTACTGAGTACATATGCATGATTATACTTTTCAGAGGGCCAACATTTCTGTATTTAACATCCTTTTTTTTTTTATTGATTTCATGTAATATTCTAATTCTCTGAGATTCTGAATTTGGGGTTTTCATAAGCTGTAAGCCATAATCATAAAAATTATATCAAATAAAGGCTTGAAATATCTTACTTTGCTTGTAATGAGTCTATATAATATATTAGTTTCACCTTTTAAGTTGAATTACTGAAATTAATGAACTTTTGCATGATATTCTAATTTTTCGAGTTTCACCTGTAATGATGACTCGTGAGAGCAGCACTGCAGCTCGCGCTTGACTGAGTAGAGGAAGAATTACAAAGATCATAGTCCAGATGCACTCTAAACCTTCCAAACAGCTTAATTTATGTAGATCGCAAAGTACAAGGGAATTATACAAAAATAACAAATACAGAAGCACTCTCGTTGTGGAATAAGCGGAGCCGGAGCTCTTTAAAGGAAACCGTTATATTTAATGCGTTATAGCTTTATTAAAGTTCAAATAATACGGAAGCAGGTAATGTAATTATCTACAAACTCCGAAACTGGCATTTCACTGTGCAGTCAGCGCCTCTTCTATGAGTTGCACGAATGTTCCGATCTAAGGGGGAGAGATAGAAACTGCACGGCTGATGCGCACTCTGTTGCGGGGACACTCATACCTCAAACGTGCACACTTAATGCAGCTAGATTATAACGCGATGGCTTGTGACTTATTGAGTCATAGTCACTGTGCATTTCTTATCGTGAAGAAAATTGGCAATATGCAGCTTTATTAATAATAGAGAGTTTGTTTTTTTGTGAGTTAAAGATGTATTGAAGTGAACAGAAAGGTGAGAGACGATGTCTTCGCCCCATTATACACTGCAGCAAAATACGTTTGATTTGTTTTGGCTTGTTTTCCAATAAAAATATCTAAAACTCATATAAAACTATGTACATTTACTTTAGGAACTATACTGCAGAAGAAAAATGTGTTATCTGAGAATGTTGACTATAATGTTAAAATAAAAATATTTTAAAATATCAAAAAATCCTTTAAAAAATTATGCATTCACCTGAGAAGCAGCATATCAGATATTTAGACTTGCTTTTAGAGAATAGATCTTGAATATAAGTACATTTTGTCTTAACTGCACTTGCAGAAGTATAACCAAGTGAAAAATACACTTGTATACGAAATACACTTATATTTAAGATACATTCTCTTAAAGCAAGTCTAAATATCTTATATGTTGCTTCTCAAGTAAATGTATCTTTCATTAAGGAATTTTGGATTTTTTTTAATGGAAAACAAGACAAAAACACTTGATAACAATAGTTATTTTTTGTTATTTACGGAATTAAACTTGAATTCACCCTTTAATTCAGTGAATGTCATTTAGAGGTATTTTTAAAAGATGATTTTGTCCTCTTTATTGTTAGTAAGCACGTATAATACAACCTTTTAAGTTGGGGCACAAGCTGAATAATTGGTTCAGAGCTAATGATTAATCGTTGCAATAATCGCCGAATAGTCGAATAATCATTCTAATAATCGTTAGATTAATCGTCAGTTGCAGCCCTAGTGACTGCAGCATGGAACATCACAATATTTGCCAGTTTCCTCCGTCAATGATTTTTTCTTGTGCGATGGAGGAGTTCTGCACTGCAATTGGACAGGGCACCAATTATTTGGAGAGTCAGATGATGCTACTCCATTTTTCCCACATCTGTTTTGAAAGCATCATCACATGGGTACGCCCATGCCGTTACCAAAGCAACCCATGAAGATTAGTTGGTTATGTTGAATGCGCAATTCTGATTTGATCACTTGCCATTAATAGTGCGGACAGTCTCCCTGAAAAGATTTGATTTGAGAAAAAATCTGATTTGCCTGCAGTCTGAACATGGCCTAAGGGATTTCGCTCATTCGTATTTATGTAGGCTGTGTTGTATTTGTGGTTCAACTATTTAATGGAGAAATAAAGCAATATAACATATCCTAATTGGAGAAGAAAGCAACGTTAATTAACATACTTTGGTCAATGGACGCAAACCGAAATGAAAAACGACACAGAAAGCTGTACTCTGCAGCATCCATCCACCCATCTATTTACTCACTTATCCTTTGAGGAGTCGCAGGGAGTGAACTTGGCTACATTAACTTTCTTAATTTATAGTCCAATCTCTTGTGCTCAGCGTATGTTGCGAGAAGGCTCATGCAATCTGAGATGGCATCTGTATTACATTGGGTATTAACATAGTAATGATAATCAATTCTTAAATTTTGTAATCGATGCATATTTCTTTATTAGATGCATTGATGCATTTCTACACCCCTAATACATGCATATGTGCATTCACTTTTATAATGACCTAAAAGAAATGCAAATGAGTGAGGCAGAATGACTGAGCATGTTGTTCACAATCATTTACCTTCATGTCGTTTCAAACCCGTAGGACTTTCTATGACTGCTCTGTTCCATACAATGAAAGTAAATCTTATTTGCTTGTGAAATTACATTTTGATCTCTACCCCACAAAAAGCTTATGAATGGCTTCAGAAGACTTGGAACATAACTCACAAGACATGGCTACTTTTATTATTCTTTTATGATGCTTTATTGTCCATTTTGGAGCTTGAAAATGTCCATCCCCACTCTATTTAATTTTATGAAAAAGAACAGAGACAACATTCTGCAAAACTTTTGTACATTTCCTTTTGTGCTCCATAAACTGAAGAAAGTGATACAGGTTTCATGACAGAATCTTTTTTTTTTTTTTCTGAATTAACCTCAAAATAGAACCCTATATGCTTTCTTAGTAAATGTCCCTCTTCTTATTGTGCATGAATCATCATTGCATGTTATTTGAAAGAAAAATCATTCACGGAAATGAATGCATTACATTTCTCATACACATTTAAATCAATGTATATGGAGTACTACGTTAGTAGCTGCTCTCCCTTAGGCCTTGTCATCCCATTTTCATTGTTCCTGTTTCTCTTGCTTTTTTCTGGGGGGTTTCTTGGCTTCTCTTCTCTCATCCCCTCTGGCTCTTTTGTAGTAGGATTTATAATAGTGGGGCTCATCAGGGTGAGTTTTCTGGATAAACTGCTGTCGGGCTGGAGGGGAATTTCAGTTACAATAATAACACATCAGGTTAATGAGTGCGACTGATATGTAGCGGCAAGCTGCACTCATATCTACTGAACTGGATGAATCTGAATCCGGGCCCTCTCATTCCTCTTTGCCTCCACTCTCCTTTGGAGGCTGATCAGTTGTGTTGAAGGCAGGTGGGTCTGTTCTGATTTAAAGCTCAGAGGATGGGCGGAGCGGAACAGTGCAGCTGGCAGTGACTCTGAGCCGTGATATCTCCTCCTTGTCAGCCAGAATACAAATCAGCCAAAAGCAAAGCTGAGGAGCATAACCGTTTGACAGAAGAGGACAGAATATTTAGGAAATTAGTGCCATGTGAGTACAGGATGTCTTAAACTTGAGGCTTGTATTGTATTGAGGAAGCTGTGGTTTCTCATTCATCCGTGCTTGTCTGTGTTGCTCCTGTTGTTCTCCAGGTGGTAGTGAATCAGGGATTGGCTAGCTCTTGATCTCTCAGAGGGAAAATGTTATTTGAATTTTAATGATTTGGCTCCAGTGTGGTTTAGTTATCCAATAAAACTCAAAGAGTCTTGGCTCTGCTGCTCATACTTTCACCCATCCTTTACCCAAACCAGAATTATTTTTTCTTTTTCTTTTTTACTTTGCATTTCTTTCATTCTAGGCTTTGAAACTGCATTAAGGCCACAGATAAGTCCAAATCCAATGGCCACAACCAGGCACTGCAGCTGTTACACTGTTAAGTTTGAAAGAAAATAGATTATTGGTCACCATAATGAATAAAGCCTCGTGACAGTTCTGCCACACCACATTGTCCCTCTGAACAAACATGCTCCGGCCCAAATGGCAAAGTTTATCTTCAGTTATGTTTTCTTTCACTCTCACTCTACTATCCTTCTTCATAATATCCTTTCCCGAAGGGATTAACATGCTCCGGTGATTACTATTGTTTCTGGGACTCTTTTCCTGCACCACGAAGGACTGCTGTGAGAGTTTTTTTTAATGTTCCCCAAGCCACAGCCCAAAGCGTTTCATCATGTAACACAAAAAATATGTTTTTAGTGAATATTTGCCTCAGTCAGCATTCACTTTATGTGAAAAAGATGCAATGAAAGTTAATAGTGACTGAAGCTAACATTCTGCCTAACATCTTTTGTGTTGTGGGGGAAAAAATACAGGTTTGAAAAAATATGAGGTTAAATGATGACAGAATGTTTTTGGCAACTATTCTTGAATTAGCCTGCAGAAAATTAAACCTTGTGTTTGACTGACTAGTTTCAGTGTTACAACATTTACAACAATGTGTATTTGTGACCCAGTTAGGGGTGTCACGATATAAATGTTTTATGGTACGATTATCGTCTGAAATTACGATTTCACTATTTTTACTGTTATCTGCAAATGTACCTATTATGCAACATTTTAAAAACCTCCACAAACATATCACAAGTTTTATTGCAGCATTCGTTAGGACATGCAGTTAACCTATATATTCCTACTTTTTAACTGACCTTTTCAACAAATAAGTATGTATACCCTTTTAATAAATAAAAATTAAATAAAATATAAATAACCAAAATATAAAAAACAACTATAACTTTAACCATATGTTTAAAATAAAACTGTGTCAGGCTAGGAGATCCTTCTTTCTTTATTCGGTAATCTAACGATCAGCCGGATAATCACAGCACTTTTACGCTCACTGAAATTTTATTCAAGTAGGAAAAATTATTCACATTCACAATATAAAGCTGAACCTCTCCCCTTTTAAACTTAAAATATACAAATCTTCGGATTTACACAGTTTCAATTCAGTGTTTGAATTTACCAAAAGGTACACTTACATATAATATTTACTGTGTTTGTAAAATTATTACCTTCATCTCGGCATGAATCTCTGGATGGTGATCCCTCAAGTGCTGGAACCTATTAGATGTGTTCACCGCTTTTGCTGGCACTTGTTTCAGCATGTTTTGCCCACTGGATACCCGTCTTCAACAACTCATGTGTAATTTTTTAGATAGCCAAAATGCTCCCAAATAGCTGATTTGATTCGCTTCTATGGCGGATACAACTCCAGGAGATCGTGTTGTTCCGCCTTGTTTTAATTTTGAGAGTTTCACGTGTGCTGAAAGTTCACATTCTCCATGCGCCCTGCCTTACCTAGACAATCACCTTGTGAACTCCGTTACCATAGTAACAGCCTCACAGACCAGCCAGGCAGAGGGCAGGACACACACACGGCGCAAGTAGTTAGACCCACACTGAAAGACACATTTTCAGAAATTACCAAAAAAAAAAAATAACATGGTTGTTTTTAGCCGTAGCTTCCAGATTCATATGTTTTAATAACCGTTACCAGTTTCGGTTAATTGTGAAATCGGGTAATCACGACAGTCCTAGACCCAGTTATGGCAGGAGTGGTGTCCCCACAGGGAAAGTGTGCACATACTGTTTCTCAATCCCAAGACTACATGGTGGTCTGAAGTTGCTGTGTTTTACGAGGTGTCGCATGTCAATGAGGACAAAGGCCTTATATCACTCATGTGGACACTCATGTGTAATCTCATGTGGACACAATTGTATGTTAAAAGTACATTTATAAATGGTCTGGTGTTGTCCAGTTATATTTTTTCTGTGTCCTCAGATAAACTTCAAGCAATTCATTGATTTTCAACTCCATTTCCATCTTGAATACAAAATACCAGACACCCACACAAACACCACCTGACTGCCACTTTGCCGTTGTGTTATCCGATAGAAAGGATCTCCCCTAGTGAAGCGTGAAATATTCTTGCTGATATTGAAAAATAGAGAAGTGAGTGAGGGAGGGTGAAATGGAGGAGGCGAACAGCATTCAAGGTGACCTTGTGCATAATTACAGAACAAGAGATGACGTTTGATGCTGTCGTCGCTTTGTCCACGAAGCTCTCCTCACTGAAAACATCACCCACATCCACTTAAGGATGAACAAGCTGGCAAATTTCAAATGATGAGTTACAAAACAAAAACATTAAATTTAGCTAAACTGAAATTACTAGATTTAGTCTTTGTCTGTGTAGTGATAAGGACAACAAAACTTTCAGTGAGTAAAGAAATGTTATTACACAAAATAAATTGAATTAATCTTCAACGTAAAATGGCTTCAGCTGAGACTACAATAAGCATAATCAAATACAATTTGATGAGACTTAAAATGAGAGCACCTTGCAAACCCAGACGAAATGGAATTAGAAAACACTGAGTTGGGGGGAAGGGCCATCTTCTCAGTTTTGCTCTGGACGGTTTTGTTCTAACCATTTAAAGCCTCTCCAGATGTTGACCATGGGCATAATCAGAATGGTGTCTCTTTGGGGTTATTAAATAGTCGTGGCTAATCTGATAATATATATATATTTTTTTCTCTTTTGCCATATTAAAAGCATACAGTAGTGTCAACAATCAAACAAACTTTTCACTACATTTTTATTATGACTTGTGGAGTTCTCATTTAAATTTACAATGCACACCAATATTCTGATGACATCAAAAATCAGCGAATTAAAAAAAATTCAGACAATGCAAGAAAACTTGAAAACTTCTAATTGTTTTGTGCTTTTCACAATAAAATGTAAATAGGCATGCACACAACACTTGTGCACCATTGGATAAGCTGGTAATGGCATTTACAAGACGTGTTAAAATTATAGAACATTTTCACATCCAAAAACCATGCTTGCTTTTATATCTGAAGTATGTCATTTCTGCGCCACCAAACATAATTACAAATATAAACATTTGTTTTCAAAACGGATTTCTGAAAATGCCCCCTGTCTGCTGTTGATCAAACAAACGGATAGTCCTGCCCTCGACTCGTGTCATTTGTCGAGTCAATATTATTGTCTCTCTTGAGATGGTCTCGCTAAAAAAAAAAAAGAGGAATTTTCATTGCGCCTCAGAGACACGGGCGAACTCATTAAAAAGTTGCACCACTTTTTCCCGTGGTATTTCAATGCAAATTCTTGCATCTTATTCACTAACCACACGCAATCTAGTTTAAGCAGGCACAATCAGCCCTGTAGTTGTGCTGCAATCATTTGGCGTTTCTTTCTATGTCAATTAGGCTTATTATAGATTGTGCTTCATTCACAAATGTTGCCCGGAGCAATTTACATGCCACTATTACCGCCAGATGAAAGCAGGCAATAACATTCATTTTATTTAAAAGAGATGTTTGTGTACATTTTCCATCAATAATATTAGCATTAATTCATCAAAATACTGGAGAAGAGCATATTACCTGGCAGACGGCATTGTAGTGTTGTCTCAGATAGCTTTGGCCTGGTTTTGAACATTAGCTTCTTCATCTGTGTTTCTGTTTCCTCCCTGATGACACTCATTAATATTTACCTTCTGGGCTATTTTGTCCTGCTGACCTGACTGTCAGTCAAGTCACTCACCTCTAGTGTGGCCTTTCTGTTTGTGTTTTTGTACTTTCCTCGGTTCCGAGCTTATATTCCGTTTCCATATTTGAAATAATCGGGACATTACAGCTGTTAAGCAGTTAACAAATCACGTGTTGCAAATATTGCAGACACAAGTTCATATCCAGTTTGCCTCTTTTAATCTCCCTCTACTGTACGCATCAATAAAAGTGGCAAAAAGGAACTGCAAAAACCTAGGCGACTGATTTTATGGGCATCTAAAATCATGGCGCTACAGTGCTAGATGCTGAAAAATCTGTAAGACATGGAGCAACAGTCAAATATGTCTGTGTAGTTTGTTTACATAGGAGAACTATTAAAGAACAGCCTGGACAGACACAATAATGCATTTTATCTTAACGTCCCCTTTAGTGTGATATCTGTTTTGTTTAAACACAATGCCACACCCAGAGTAAATTTTTTCATTTGGCTTTTCCATTCCAGCTCACCCACACACCAGCATCACAAATCTGGGTTTATATGTGCTTTGGCTCCAGATTGGAGCAATTACCAGGATGTGGCCCCCTTGTGTCTCTCTTTCACACACACACACACACACACACACACACACACACACACACTCAACCACTTACCCTGTGCCAATGTGGCCACCCAGAGCTATTTAAACTTCCTAATTATAAGGGCTGCCACGCAGCAGATTACTGACCCAAGAGCTCTAATTATTGGTGCTAATTTTGGGTCATCAGACACCATTTTGAGGTGATTGTGGTGGTAACTGTGTTATACATGACAATGAAGCTGCATGGTGGCGCTACAGTCTGTTTATGCTGCTGTCAGACTGGGGACTATGTGGTCTGAACATATAAACTCCTCTGTGGGTCCGGTCTGTTTGCCAGACTGGTTAAAGTCAGCTTTACGGCAAGGCATTTGGATTCTTCACATGAAAAACAAAAAAGAAACATAACTCACAATTGATTCCAATAGAGTTTGATGTTAATATGTCACTAAGATAACAGTGTGATACTCTAATAAGCATAAACACAAATATTAATTAAAAAACTAAAAGATTGTTTTTAATGGAATTTTTTTTTTTGGTATTGATTTAAAATATATTCAAAATCAACAAATATATTTATCATTTTAACCTGGATTTTCTTTTCACTAAACTGGGATTACCTTCTCTGTGAAGGATACATTCAATACTTACTTAAATGTTGATCTTTTAAGCATAAGGTTGCATACCTTTAGGAACAGCCTTTGTCTTATAATGCAGCCTAGGAAGCCAGCTCACTAGGTTTTGAAACCGAGCTGATATCTGATTTTCAAATTTTTTTTTTCAGTAATTTCTTTACACTGACCTTTTATAGAGTGAATTCTTGATTAAGGTCCATGTTAAATTTTCCACTACCCTGGCATGAGTCTTTATGTCACCGTCAAACATTCTGTTCCACTTGACTAGGACATCGACTGCAAAAACATATATATATTTTTTTTTATGAAAATTGCTTTGCTTGGCATATTGTTGAACATTTGTAGATATTGATTAGCTGGTGTGTTCACAGTGCTGAATTTGAATGCATTGGTGAATTGGGCTGCTCCTGGCTGACCAGACGAGTCATACATCAGACTGTTTTTCACTCTGGTTGCAAATTTTTTCAGCTGAGCACATCAAATCTCACCTTCACTCAGTACATTTACTGCACTGTAAAAGTTTAATTTAATTTGTACATCTTAAAATATCATGTCCGACATGTCCACCTTATTCCGAAAAAGTCAGGCTTACAAGCCTAGATAATGCGATTGTAGCGCATCTTCGTCCAGCACATATACACAGATCAGCCACAACATTAAAACCCCATCCTGCTGCCAAACAGTGCCAACCCATATCTCAGAATAGCATTCTGAATGCCATTCTCTGTTGATCTCTCATCAACAAGGCATTTCCGTCCACAGAACTGCCGCTCACTGGATGTTTTTTGTTTTTGGCTGTTGTACGTGAAAATCTCAGCAGATCAGCAGTTACAGAAATACTCAGATCAGCCCTTTTGGCACCAGCAATCATGCCTCAGTCCAAATCAATGAGATCACATTTTCCCCCATTCGGCTGGATGATGTGAACATTAACTGAAGCTCCTGACCCATATCTGCATGATTTTATGCACTGCACTTCTGCTACACGATTAGCTGATTAGATAATTGCATGGATGATTGTTGGTGCCAGACAGGCTGGTTTGAGTATTTCTGTAACTGCTGATCTCCTGGGATTTTCACACATAACAAACAGTCTATAGGATTTACTCAGAATGGTGCCAAAAACAAAAACCATCCAGTCAGGGGCAGTTCTGCAGATGGAAATGCCTTGTTGATGAGAGAGGTTAACAGAGAATGGCCAGACTGGGTTGATGAGAGAGGTCAACAGAGAATGGCCAGACTGGTTTGAACTGACAAAGTCTTCGATAACTCAAATAACCGCTATGTATAATTGTGGTGAGAAGAACAGAATAGCATTCTGAGATGCAGGTTGATGCTGTTTTGGTGGCATGAGGGGGAACTACACAATATTAGGGAGGTGGATTTAATGTTGTGGCTGATCGGTGTACATGTTAATCTGACCATAATTGTCCTCGCATTGTGCACATGCTCCAAAAGGCAGACTTGACGAGCTGCATATTTAACACTTTCCTCAACTGATGTCCTTCCTTCAAATATTTGTTTACACATTTTTTTAAATCCCAGGAGATCAGCAGTTACAGAAATACTCAAACCAGCCCATCTGGCACCAACAATCATGCCATGGTCCAAATAACTGAGATCATATTTTTTCCCCATTCTGACAGTTGATGTGAATATTAACTGAAGCTCCTGACTTGTATCTGCATGCTTTTCTACACTGCACTGCTGCCACAGGATTGGCTGATTAGATAATCGCATGGATGATCATTGGTGCCTGACGGGCTGATCTCCTGGGATTTTCACACACAACAGTCTCTAGAATATTCTTCAAATGGTGCCAAAAACAAAAACCATCTAGTGAGCGTCATTTTTGTGGATGGAAATGTCTTGTTGATGAGAGAGGTCAACAGAAAATGGCAAGACTGGTTCGAACTGGCAAAGTCTACGGTAACTCAGTGTAATGAAGACTCAGGTTGGTTGGGATCCACATGCGGCTTTATTGAAACCGCAAAATTCAGGTCGTACAGGCAAGGTCGTGGGCAGGCAAACAGAGTGTAGTAGAGAGACAGGGGCGAAACGAGAACAGGCTAGAGATCGGGGCAGGCAGCAAACAGTCGAGGTAGATTATCAGGGTAGCGTTACTGGGTAGGAAGCTAACAAACATGGTCAGGGAAACGCTAGGTCGGTACACGGATAAACTAGAGTGGTTTCAAAACTTGCTTGGAAATGTCGCCGGGGCTAAACAAGACTTCGCAAAGAAGGAACAAACAGACACGGTTAAATAGGGTGAGGTAACGAGAAACAGCTGGGCGAGTAATCAGACCTACGAGATCAGTACTTGGGTGAATGCGATCTCCGGAGGCTCGAGAAGGAGGCGCCTTCACCGGTGTTCGTGACAGAGCCCCCCTCCTGTGAGTGGCTCCTGACGCGAAGATGCAACCGCGCTGAGGTCTTCCCCGAGGTCGGGAGGCCGGACTCTCCGTGTGGGTCCGATGGAACTCGGTGATGAGATTAGGGTCGAGGATGTCGTTGGTGCTGACCCAGGACCTCTCTTCCGGGCCGTACCCCTCCCAGTCGACAAGGTACTGCATCTGACCTTGGTGGCGCCTGGAGTCGAGCAGCCTTCGCACCAGGAAGGCTTCCTCGCCGCCCACGATCAGGGGAGGGGGCCTGTGAGTCGCCTCCTCTTCGGCCCCCGGGTCATCGGCCGGTTTCAGCAGGGAGACATGAAAAGAGGGAGAAATACGGTAATTAGTGGGGAGCTCAAGATGGAAAGTAACGGGGTTAATCTTTCTAAGGATCTTAAAGGGGCCCACATACCTAGGACTGAGCTTTCTGCAGGGCTGGCGGAGACGGAGGTCTCGGGTGGAGAGCCAAACCCATTGGCCCGGGGCGTAGTCGGGGCCGGTACGGCGACGACGGTCCGCTTGCGACTTGGTGCGGTCCACGGCCCGCTGTAAGTGGACGTGGGCCTGGTCCCACACTGCCTCACTGCGCTGCAGCCAGTCGTTCATGACGGGCACCTCCGAGGGTTCACCGTACCAAGGGAAAAGAGGGGGCTGGTACCCCAGGATGCATTGGAAGGGAGTAAGTTTAGTGGATGGTTTGTGCAAGGAGTTCTGGGCGTATTCGGCCCATGGGAGGAATCTACTCCAGTCCGATTGGTTGTGGTGGCAGTACGTGCGTAAGAACCTGATAATCTCTTGGTTTAGTCGCTCCGTCTGCCCATTGGACTGGGGGCGGTACCCAGAGGTGAGGTTAAGGTTGACGTTAAGGAGACGGAAGAAGGCCTTCCAGACCCTGGAGGTGAACTGGGTCCCCCGGTCCGAGACGGCAGTCCGTAGAAGCGAAACACATACTGGAACAGGTGCTTGGCGGTTTCTAGGGCTGTGGGTAGCTTGGGCAGAGGTATCAGGCGGCAAGCCTTGGAGAACCGGTCTATGACAGTGAGAATGGTGGTGTGCCCTTGGGAGTTGGGTAGGTCGGTCACGAAGTCCACGGCAATATGGGACCAGGGGCGCTGTGGTATGGGGAGAGGTTGGAGCAGTCCGGCCGGTGGTTGTTTTGGGGACTTCGCTAGGTTGCAGGCAGGGCATTTCTTAACGAAGTCAGCAGCGTCCTCGGGCAGGGTCCCCCACCAGAAGTGGTTACTCAGGAGACGGGTGGTAGCTGTGATTCCAGGGTGGCCGGAGCTTGAGGAGTCATGCACCCAGCGGAGTACCCTCTCCCGGAGGCTGGGGGGTACGAAGGTCCAATCGGTTGGGCACTCAGGAGGAGGTGGGACTGAGACTTGCGAGACGATGGGTTCGGCAGTAGGGCTTTGGACGGTGGTTTCGTGTTGTCGTGAGAGGGAGTCGGCCTTGGTGTTCTTGGACCCCGGACGGTAGGAGATGTTGAAATCGAAACGGGTGAAGAACAGGGCCCATCGGGCCTGTCTGGGGTTGAGCCTCTTGGCAGAGCGGAGGTATTCAAGGTTGCGGTGGTCCGTCAAGACCTGGAATGGGTGCCTGGCCCCCTCCAGCCAGTGACGCCACTCCTCCAGAGTGGCTTTCATGGCCAGGAGCTCCCGATTGCCGACGTCATAATTTTGCTCGGCGGGGGAGAGTTTGCAGGAATAGTAGGCGCAAGGGAACAGCTTAGGTGGATTGCCCTGGCGCTGGGAGAGAACGGCTCCAATACCGATGTTCGAAGCGTCCACCTCTACCACGAAGGGGAGGTCTGGATTGGGGTGATGCAAGATGGGTGCAGAGGTGAAGCGTTCCTTTAGTTGGGCAAAGGCCTGGAGGGCGTCGGCTGGCCAGTGGAGTTTTGTCCTTCCCTTCTTCAGCATGGTGGTGAGAGGTGAGGCAACGGTGCTGAAGTTTCGGATGAACCTGCGGTAGAAATTAGAGAACCCCAGGAAGCGTTGGAGCTCCTTCACTGTGGCGGGCTGGGGCCAATCCAGGATGGCTTGTACCTTGCGGTCATCCATGGCCACCCCCTCCAGGCTGATGACATATCCCAGGAAGGTGACCGTCTTCAGGTGGAACTCACACTTCTCGGACTTGGCGTACAGCTGGTGTTGGATGAGGCACTTGAGGACGGTTCTAACATAAGTGATGTGTTCCTCGAGCGAGTTTCAGTAAATCAGTATGTCATCGATGTAGACAATCAGACAACGGTTGAGCAAGTCCCTGAACACCTCGTTGACGAAGGACTGGAATACCGAGGGGCTGTTGGACAATCCGAACGGCATCAGCAGATATTCGTAGTGGCCACAGGTGGTGGAAAAGGAGGTCTTCCACTCGTCCCCCTCCCGAATGTGCCCAGGTTATAGGCGCACCGTAGGTCCAGCTTGGTATAGATCTTCACGCTCCTTAGTTGTTCCAGAGCTGCGGGTACGAGAGGCAGGGGGTACCGGAATTTAATGGTGATGTCATTCAGGCCGCGGTAATCGATGCACGGGCGGAGGGAGCCGTCCTTCTTGCCCACGAAGAAGAACCCGGCAGCCGCTGGGGACGTAGAAGGCCGGATGAACCGCTTGGCCAGCTCCTCCTCGATGTAAGATTTCATGGCTAAGGACTCTGGTTCAGACAGGGGAAAGACTCGGCCAAGGGGCGGTGTTGCTCCCGGCTTGAGTTCGATGGCACAGTCGCTTGGTCGGTGGGGCAGAAGCAAGGAGGCCTTGGCCTTGCTGAAGGCTTCGCTTAGGTCAGCATTCTCGGGGGGTATTTGGGTGGTGACGTCAGGCGCCCTCTGGATATTGGAGGTTCCCACGGTTAAGGGGAGGACAGTTCTCAGACATCTTGCAGAGCAGTCAGTGCCCCACTGCATGATTTGGTTGTCCTGACAGGAGATCCGTGGGTCGTGAAGATGGAGCCAGGGGAGGCCGAGGATTACCGGATGGTGAGGGGAGGTCACGACGTGTAGGCGGGTGGTCTCGGCGTGTAGCACTCCCACCTGCAGGCGGATGTCGGTAGTGGTGTTACACACTTGACCACTCGGGTGCGGCTGGTAGTTGCCAGCCGCACCCGAATCGATCATAGCGCGGGTGCTTAAGCTAGATGCTCGGTAACTGAGTATAATATGTAATTCTAGGCTGGAACTAGTTTGGGTGGAAGAGATTAGTAAACTCACCCCGGGTCGTTGCTGCTCAGGCGGGCGTGTCGGGCAGTTGGAGCGGATGTGTCCGGCCAGGCCACAGTAGAGGCAGAGGCGGTTGGCGAGACGGCGTTCTCTCTCCTCCGGAGTGAGGTGGGTGCGGTCTAGCTGCATGGGTTCCAGGGCCACTTGGCGCTGGGGTGCCGGAGCAGGCTGCGGGAGCCACCTAGCTGGTCGTCGGGAGCGGATGAGATTGTCGACGCGGATCGCCAGCGAAATGGACTGGTCCAAAGACTGGCACCCTCAAACTCCTCTTCCGTCAGGGGCTGAGATCCCCTCATCGCGACATGCCAGCTCTGATTGCAGATCTCAGCCCCTGATGGAAGAGGAGTTTGAGGGTGCACTCGAGCCAGCCGGTTTGCGTGGCGAGGGTGCGGAAGGTGAGAGCGTAGTCTGCAGCCGTACGATTTCCCTGGCGGAGTGCCAGAAGCTGCTCACCAGCGCTCTTGCCGCATTCGGGGTGATCGAAGACGTTGATCAGGCTCTGCATGAATGAGTCAAAGGTAAATTGGGTGAAGCCCTGGTTTGTCCAGACCGCGGTCGCCCAGTCGAGAGCACGGCCCGTCAGGACGGAGCTGACGAAGAGGATCTTGCTCTCATCAGTCTGGTACAGCGCCGGTTGCTGTGCGAGGAAGATGGAGCACTGCATTATAAAGCCTCTGCACTTCGAGGGCGTGCCGTCTAATTTTTCCGGAAGCGCGAGTCGCGGGCTGGCAGCGGCGTGGAGGAGAGGGTCGGCTGCTGCCGCTTGGCTGGCTTGAGGAGCCGCGGGCGCGGGAGCCGGCGCAGACGCCGGTTGGAGCGTTGCCTGGACGGTGCGCATTATCTCCTCGATGGCTGATGTGAGGTGTCCGAGCTGGAGCTGTTGCACGGACAGCTGGCTCACCTGCGCAGAGAGTTCCTCCGACATGCGGGAGATCACCGCTGGATCGAGGGGTGGCGAAGTCTTCTGTAATGAATAATCAGGTTGGTTGGGATCCATATGCGGCTTTATTGAAACAGCAAAACTCAGGTCGTACAGGCAAGGTCGTGGGCAGGCAAACAGAGTGTAGTAGAGAGATGGGCAAAACGAGAACAGGCTAGAGATCGGGGCAGGCAGCAAACAGTCGAGGTAGAGTAACTGGGTAGGAAGCTAACAAACGTAGTCAGGGAAACGCTAGGTCGGTACACGGATAAACTAGAGTGGTTTCAAAACTTGCTTGGAACTGTCGCCGGGGCTAAACAAGACTTCGCAAAGAAGGAACAAACAGACACGGTTAAATAGGGTGAGGTAACGAGAAACAGCTGGGCGAGTAATCAGACCTAGGTTTGTGGGCTAGTGGGGAATGTAGTCTACGAGATCAGTACTCGGGTGAATGCGATCTCCGGAGGCTCGAGAAGGAGGCGCCTTCACCGGTGTTCGTGACACTCAGATAGCCTCACTGTACAATTGTGTTGAGAAGAAAAGCATGTGTGCATGTGGGTTGGTGCAGTTGTGGCACCATAAGGGGGACCTACACAATATTAGGGAGGTGGTTTTAATGTTGTGGCTAATCTATGTGTTTCAAGCTCTGATGTCCTACTACTGTCATTGGTACATTTTTATTTACAATGTTGGATTTAAATGTTTCTATTTTGAGTTGGTGCTCATTCCGAATCTTTTTGTATAACTCCTTGGATTGATATTGACATGGAGATTTTTATATCCATGGTCCGACGACTTAGCTGTCAATAATACATTAACTACATTTTTGATGTAAACAGGCTTCTCCTTATGTCATTGGTTGGTGTTTGAGTTTATATGCCCCTGCTATTGATATTATACAAATTATATAATAATAAATAAATATATAATAAACCGTTATAAAAAAAATCTGATTCTGACTTGATATAAGTAGGCCTTATGTCAATCATTTTGAGAGAACTGTACCCATGCTGCAGACCACAAGCCAGACAGACAGGATTGACACCAGCAATGGTGGACGTGTGAGTTTAGGGGACAAAAAAAGTCAGAGGAATAAACGTCTTTGCTATGAGCCAGGGAGAGAGAGAGATGGAGACATAGACAAGGATGACGAGGAGGAGGAGTGGAGAGACACACACACTGCAGGGGTCAGACTGCTGGAGCCTTTCCTGTGTCTCTCTCTCTCTCTCCTGGGGATGGGAAAAGTAATAAGCTTCAGGAGTGGCATGGTGCCCTAAGGAATGCAAGAGCTGCATACAGCCTGTTTGAACACTATTGATTTATGATGGTTATTAAAGAATTCAATTATAAACCTATTGGTGGGGTGTGTGCCTGTTTGTGTTCAGGGTTGCTCCCATGCTAGACAGATTAGTACCGTGTGTGTCTGTAGGTGTGCTTTATTGCCCATAAGAGTGTGTGTAGTACATTGAAAAAAAGTGTTGGATGCTACATAACAATTATTTCGTCTAATTTAACAATTCTATAGGAGGCAACCCATACACGCAACAGCTGTACAGTTGACATGTCACACAGCCCACTTAGGACATTTTGTCCTACATATAAATGTTTTACATTAAAATGTGTATCTGTTAACATTAGTTTAATGCATTAACGAACAATGCACAATTTTATTTTGATAAATTTAAATTAAGGAAGATTAATAAATACAGTAAAAAGTCATTATTTATTGTTAGTTTATGATTCCCAAAGCATTAACTAATGTGAACAAATAGAACCTTATTGCAAAATGTTACTAAATGCATTTTTAGTTAACTTTATGAATTTTATTTCCAAAAGAGGATGTCCCTGAATGTCCCTAAAAGGAGGGTTGTCAGACATTTGTCTGCAAACTATAGCATAGTAAGTACACACACATACAGTACACACATCCACCATCTCTAAAGGTAATCTGAGCCTCTCCCATTAGAAGCTGTCGAGATGCAGAAAAGGAGGCGCTGATGAGGAGAGCAGGTTCAGCAAGGGCAGATGTGTATGGATCTTGTTGTTTCAAGAGGCGTGAAAGAGTGAGTGTTTTTGACAGAGGGGAAAGATAGAGAATGAAAATAGGTCAGCATTGAGAAATTGAGGCTTGAACTGAGAGTTGTGTCATTTCAATGAATATAACAGATGGTGACTTGGTGTCCAAAACCTACATGCGTCACTCCTCCATGGCTGGTACTGTAGTTAATGGGCAGGGCAATATAAGGTCATGGATTATCTTGTTTTAATGGGCAGCCTTGTGTCTGGAGACTGGACCCACTGTCAGACAGCCAGAGCACATAGAGAAAGGGATTGGACTTGCTGGGAATGTGAAGACATGGAAGAATTAACATGTTTTAAAAGAGGAAGAGAAAGGGAGTGAGGACACTTGCTGAGTTCCCACAATCTCTCCCTTCTCTTTCCCAATGATAATTTTTCTTGCGGTCAGTGATAAAATATAGTTTTTTTTTCTCCCACACATTTATACGCATTGAATTATTACATGACTGATACAGAATCAGAAACCTAATATGGGAACATCTCTTTGTTGCATTTAAGTAGTGGAGGCGAAAATTATGCACAGAAGTGTTTATCATTGGCTATTACTGGCAGAGGAAAGAAGAAAAGAGAACATTCACAAAACTCCTTCACTCTGTATGAGTTGTAAAAGACCAATTATGACCGCACATTACACTGGGAACAAAGCAGTAGAAGCTCAAATTAAATTACATTTAAGTCACATTCTTGGCAGACACTTTGTTACAAACATTACTTAAAAGAAAGATTTAGTGGAGCTAGGGAATTTATGATAAATGCTTGATGCAACTGATTTAGACCAGTTGCCAAATTATAGGACATAAATAAATGCAATCTGTAGACCGCATAGACTACACAACATTTGCCAATTAAAAGCTGTCCAAGAATCCTAATTCATGGGGGCTTATTGTAACATGCAAAGTAACTTTAATGATTTTAGGTTTGGAAATTCAGTCGGCGCATTACTTTTTCATGAGTCTCTGAGTACGTCTGAATGAGGGGACCCTTGAGCAGTGGGTGTGTGCTTGTGTACTACTGTAAACTTACCTCCTTTTGAGCCAAAAGTGTGTGTGTGTGTGTGCGTGCGTGAGTGTGACAGACAACCCTGACCTACACTCATCAATGATTAATGAACAGCCTCTCCATCAGACACCAAAAATCCACCCTGATACAGGAGACTAAAGCCATCCCCTATGCATCCATCTATTTAAGACACAATAGAGACAACTAATGGCCTGCTCAGAAAGCTCTAATGAGACAGCAGGGCCTTTGCTTGAGCAACTGTTATCAATCAGTATCATAATATTTTAAAACAAATCAATACTCTTTGATGCTTTCAAGAAGCATCTGATTTGCAAAAAGCATCTGAATGAGGATTGTAGTGCTCCCAGGTATTTGTGACCTGTGAACTGAAGTCAGAAGTAGTATATTTCGGTTTTCCACATGCTGACATGTCTTGCACAGAATGTGTAATGCAAATTTCGTCATAAATTCATTTGTTGAATGACTCGAGCCAGGCTTCCAAAGCAACCAACTGGCCCAGTTGCTATGGTGGGTAGAGGCACATGGTCACCTTCCTCGTGGCCACTATAAGGTGGTTCTCGCTCTCGGTGTGGCACGTAGTGAGTTGTGCGTGAATGCCACGGTGAATGGCGTGAGCCTCCACACGCGCAAGGTCTCCACGGTAATGCGCTGTACAAGCCACTTGATAAGATGCGTGGCTGACTGTCTCAGATGTAAAAGGCAACTGAGATTCGTCCTCCACCACTAAGATCGAGGTAAGTCACTGCGCCACCACAACGAATTCAAGTTCATTGGGAATTGGGCATGCCAAATTGTATTCCAAAATAATTATAATAATAAATAAAAAATGAATAAAAGTAAAGTAATTCATTTTAAAGTACCTTTACAAAACATTATTCTGTAATGTCGAAGTCTTCAATGAGCAGTTTAAATGAATAACGTGATCGAAAATCATGGTTTAAAAATTATTTGTCTTAAGACCCCAGTGAGCAAGCCAAAGGCGACAGTGGCAAGGATCCCAAAACTCCATTGGATGCTAGTTAATGGAGAAAAAAAAACCTTTGGAGAAACCAGGCTCAGCTGGTGGAGCCAGTTTCCCCTCTGGCTATACTGCATGAATATAATTCTAATATTATTTATCTATGTGCAATACAAGTCATGTATTACTTGGGTAAACTGAGTAGATGTTGGTTGGCAATGTTTAAAACTAAAGGAAACTGATTTAACTGTAAGATTAATGATTAAATGTCTTGGAGGTCCATCCCGATTTGACTGTGGAAGTGCAAGTAGACAGAGGCTGTCTTACACTAATGTAGCTGAACAAAAGCTCTGGAGAGATTCATTGAAATGGTTGACCAATTAATACACAAAAATCTCTCTTTGACTTGTTAACAAATAAAAAAAGAGAGTAGGAGGACTGTTGTAATTTGTCATTTTGGTTCCAGACACAGTCAAAGAATAGCAGAAACATTTAAAGGAGTAGGTGGAGAAGAGAATTTACTGTATAAAAGAAAGTCAGCAAGAAATGACTGCTGTGTGTTTTCCATGTGAATGCACAGTGCATTGGGACAGCTATCCTTGTGTAAATGAACTGTTCAGATTAGAGGTAGACGATATATCAGTTTTACCGATTAATCTGTGCCGATAGTTGGCGATATTTAATTTTTTTTATTATTACACTGTCGTGGAATCTGGAAGATTCTACCGTTAAAACAGTTTGGTTCTACAGTATAACAGCAGCCTCTAAAAGTGAAATAAAAATAATCACATGGGGATTTGCTATATCTAAATCTTTCATCATTGACAATATTCATCCATATTTTTATCCTCACTTCAATGCATATTTTGTTATTCTGATTAGATAGTCAAGGGTTTTAAACTGAAGCGAGGGCATGCAAATAAATTGCGATATTATATGGAAATGCGCTCCCCCTTACAAATAATCTAAACTAGCCGCAAACTTGCAGCTCTTCGCCAGTAGTGGTGAACCCCCAACAAACCTTTGTCAACAATGGAAAGTTTGTAGCAAATTTGCCATGAACACTTTTTTCGTAAGGTCCATCAGCACATACGTTGTGTCTCCAACTTCCTATCTTGTGAATATTAATAAACCTTATTCCTCATTAAACCTCATCTGGCTAAAATTTACATACAAAACCCTTCATCTGTCACACACATTAACCACTACACCTCTCTCTCCAATGCTCCTTCCTGAAAGCCCTCCAAAAAATATATTTGCCCCTTTTCCCCACAAACAAGTCCAAAGTTGGCGCAGCAGCCAACTTCCATCCCCTTAAAACTATATGTATGGCGATCATGACTCTGGTTAGGACCCAATTTTGTATGTGCTTATTCTCTATATTGATGACCGCCCCATCACCTAAAATACAGAGTCTGGGGCAAAATAAAATTTGCATGCCCAGTACATCACAAATAATAATCACCTGCAACCAAAATGCTTGGATCTTAACACACCACCAAATGACATGGGTTGTGTCTCCATCTTCTTGGCATGGCCAGCAGGTGGGTGTGTCTTTTAAGACCAAGCCTATACAATCAAGAGGGGTTCCAATAGAATCGATGTAAAATGTTGAATTGCATAATGCATACCCTTGCATTTCTAGATGCAGACTCTGAATTAACAGGGAGTAATACACTGATGCCTCATGACCTTTTTCAGTAGCAATAATCACCACCCAGAGTATCTGCCACTTTAGGGGGGTGTATGCCACTCCCTAAAATAGTACAGAGCAGGTGGCGCTGCTGTAAATACCTAAAAAACTGAGATCTGTGAATCCCAAAATGTTGAACCAAATTTTTAAAGGATCTTAATACTCCACTCTCATATTGGTCTCTGAGTGTAGTAACCCTCCTCACAATCCACTCTAACCACTCTAACTTATTAATACATAAGGCAACATTCATGTTTTGGTCTTGTTTATAGTTGTCATGTTTTATGCACCAAATTAGTTTGAACAATAAACTGCATATGGAATTTTGTTAGTTTTGGACTCTTGTAGCCTTTATGTCTGTGCCCTTCAGAGTAAGGAAAGACTAGAACATTAGAAGACTACAAAACATTCTATAACATTCTATGAACCAATTTTTAAAATTTGCATCAGTTTACATCAAAATGTTTTAAATATAACAGCTGTTAACAAGGATTAGCATAGGGCTCACGTTGCGCAATAAATAATATCAAATTAAGAAACGGATGCACGTTATATGGTGAGATTGAAAGTTTTTCTTCATTGATTTGATTCAGATCGCTGACGAAACTGAAACTAAACACTGACAATGAGTGCAGATCTTACCTGTGAGAAGACCCGAGGGCGAAGATACACAGCGCACACACACAGATACACATACGCCCTGTTAAAAGTCACTTGGAATCATATAATAAATCACATCTTTTTAATTAGCCACCCGGCATTAGCATAATAACAAAAGTGAACTCAATTGCACATGGTGTGGGAATTGAAGATCGGATTTATATCTGTTTGTTGGAAAAACATTGATGTGGCCAAGTGTAAATCGAATGTGCATATTCAAATGGATGTCAATCTGATCAGTAAAAATGCATGAAGTGACCAAGTGTAAATACACCCTTATGGCTCCTATGGCATTTTATGCAAGTATATTGGAGCTATAGAGCTATTCCTTATTATAGCTCAGTATTGAGGAATGTTATAATAGCAATTTAATTTTAAACAATAAACCACAGTCAAATGATGTTATTTTCACAAAAAATTTTGGTCACATCTACATTAATCCATTTTCATTTGACAACTCTTTTTTCACTTCCCTAACGTCATCATTTTCCAATGTATGCAGTAAAGCTGCGTACACACTGCCAGCGACTTTATCGCTGCAGGTCGCCAGTGGCTGGCGGTGAAGTCGCTAGTGGGTGTTCCCACTACTGGTTGCCTAGTAACGTTTATAAATGACATTCACGGATGCCATTCCATTGCTGTTGACAGCGAATCTCTTTTCTTGCCACTAAAAGCAAACATTTTGGAGGGAAAAGACTAAATAAAATGCTTTATATCAAAGATTAATGAGAAACAAGGCGTGCTGTTTGCCATAGCGGCTGTTTATCTGCGGCGAAAATGCAAATGCCGGTCTGTCTGGGTCCATAAAATCCCCGCGATCTCAGATACACCTTTCCACACAGTATTTTTCTTAAAAATGTCCTTGAACGTGGGAAGAGACATATCATAGAGCACTGGAACATTTCTAACAGCAAGAATTAGCCTTTCATCCATCTTTCCGTTACTGCAGGAGCTGAGAGAGAGAGAAGGATCACGTGAGCTCTCCCGTCGTCTCTCCTATTGGCTGTCGCTTCCGTTAGTCGCTCCAAAGTTGAACTTTTCTCAACTTTGTCGCCTCGCTGGACACGCCCACATCTAGCGCCAACGGTCGCGACAGCTCGTGTCGCCGGAAGTCGCTGTGCTCGCATTGAAAATGAATGGTATTGAGTTGCTGTCGCTGGCAGTGTGTATGCACCTTAATGGAGGAATCACACAAGAAAGGAAAATGTTTCAGTGTGAATGAGAGGCAAAAACTTTAAAACAAAATTTAAATGTGTTGATGTTTAATTTTAAACTATTTAAACATGTGGATGTGGACTTTAACATGTGTAATGCAAAAATATTTAAGTGTCTGATTCCAGAAAAATACTCTGCTCAGTGCAGGGAAAATTTTGTCAATAATTAATCTCTAATCTCTAATTAATCTTCTTTAGTTATTCAGTTTTACTGTATACACAATTAAGAAACCCTGCAAATTAACTTTGGCTTGTACATCCTCATATTCTGTGCTGTCTAGTTGCATGTTTAGGTGGACTGAGAGGTGAGATATCTGCTGTGTGGGCGGCTGATCTGTGGTAATTCCTCTTGGTCTGCTAGAACTGGTTGCAGTGGGCTTGACTTTCTGTTTAGAATTTGAATGGACATTGGGATGGATTTTATTTTTATAAGTAGCCTAATTAAATTATCGTAATGTAATTGTTTTTTTTTTTTTTACATTGATTTTGCAGAATAGTTCTAAACAAGGATGTGTACAACATTATGAATGATGGTTATGTGCTCCAATTCTACAGATCATTCTGTGGAGTTCTTAACAATCAAGACTATTTCAGTCTTTCTTCGTGAGATATACAGACAGATGAAAGAACAGGAAGTCACTACTGCATAAATCCAACCGTATGTTGGCTTTAGTCTTTTTATGGACCTTTTAGGTGTTAAATTTTTTAGGGTCCTTTTATTACTCAGAGTGTGAAAAACTGCTTGTCAACCTAAAGTAATGTTTTTTGTATGTCGTATAGATTGCATGAGGCTGCTCGAGTGACACATCATCCTCAAAGAATAGCATCTCTATGCCTGAAAACTGTGTAAAGTCATAGATGAGTAGTTTATGGTGTATATTGTTAAGTTTGTGTATTAGCTTTCCCTTCTCCCTTTAGGCTGGTGTGCTTTCTCTACTTTTAAGGGGCATTCATACATTACAGTTTGTGCTCCATTCACATTCTGAATGTGGGAGGCTGGAAATGCAACCTCAATGCGAAGAAAGTTAGCACTATGCTGTGTGTTGAAAGTTCAAGTTTGGTGAAATCTAGGGTGGACAGATGTCCCATTTTTCCCAGGACAGTCACACATTTAAGCACTTTTTCTAGTGTCCCGACTTATTCTGTAAAAATCGTGTTTTGTCCCGTATTTCCCTCTGCTAAAATTTGTGACTTTCTCATTCACGTGAGTATTCTAATCAAAGGTAGCCAAGTTTACGGCTTGTAAAACCAATAAAATCACGCCATGTTATTTTAAGTACATGATTGGCTTAAACTATCCAATCACAATTCCCTATCAATAGATGTCCAGTTAGTGAACTAATTGAAGAGTCAGTTTGAAAGTGCACACAGATGAAATTGCAGCTGGAAAAATGTTAAAGATGCGTGCATGTACATTTAAAGAGGATCTTCAAAAGATTTTACATTTCTTAAAAAGGAGTCACAGACAGAGCCTAATAAAGTGAGGTGTGAGATTTGTGGAACTCACTTTTCCATTGCCCATGGAGGCCACACCGACATTGCTCAGCAGGTTCATACAAAAAAGCATGTGGATGCAGTAAGATTTATTATTATTTTTTATTTTATTAATTTTTTTTATTTTGTAAAGCAAAGTTCCAAATCTGACACTCCACTCTCACACAAGTGAAGGACTTTTTGCTTATCATTCTGTTGTACACGGCCATATCTTTGCACATTCATGACCTGAGAAAAGTTTTGCAGGCCAGGCTGGAGGAATTAGTCATACCCTCTGTCATTAAAAAGCAGTTGGATCCCCTGGTTAAAGCTGGTGACATGCAAGCGGGTGATTTATTTTGTGTTGTCAGAAACTTTTATTCAGCATCGGTAGATTACCTCCACTCATTGGAGAACACACAGAAAACCTTGAGTGGGCCCTACTGAGAGACATCCCAGTGTGGAAAGACATTCAGAACCGCCTCGAACACTTCTACTCTAGAATCCCCCATCTCAGTTTGACTGACAAAACCACGCTCTTGGAGTGGACTTGCGCAAAATCATTGTCACTAGTCACATCACTGAGTGGAACATGAACAAGACGGCCGTGTCTGAGAGATGGACAGACTTTTTCTGTGAGCTGAAGAGCAAGCCCCTTAATTTCGGCATCTTAGACAAGGTCGTGGAGTTTGTTTTATGCCTGCCTGGGACATCAGCATCTGTGGAGCATGTGTTCTCATTAATGAACGCAGCATGGATAAATCTCGACTCCATGTAACAGTCATGAAGGCAATGAGAAAAAATGCTGCCTGAGAAAAGTAAAAGGTGACAACAGTTACAGATGCGGATCACCCTCTACAATTTCCTTGTTGTTGGGAGGAGGCTGTCTAATTTTCCACAAGCAGGAATCTGGTCACCCTAGTGAAATCTGACCTGTGAATCCATATGACAAGAGGATGCTTTACCAATGGGATGTCTTGGCTTAATACAAAGACATCATATTTCAAAGCTGTGCCTGCACATTTTATTGTTGCAGGATGTGAGTAGACAATACAGTATATTTTAGTGCTGCACGATTAATCATATCACAATCACGATGTCAGCCTTTGCGATTATATGACAGTAAAATGCTGCGATTTATATTAAATAAATAAGTGCATGTGTGGACGTGACAGCCCATTCTCTCTGAGAGCTGTTTGCCCATTTTCTACACCGCTAATAAAAAGATGACCAGTCAGTCTCAGTTTAGGGAGTGGCACGTGTAGTCATGTCATGTGAGTTTCCGGTGTGCAGCGTGGAAATCAGGTGAAGATGGACGCCGAGCAGACCGACACTGAACTGGTGGCCAGAAAAATAACACCGATCATAGCTTGGCGATATATCTTTATTTCATCCTTAATTCAAGTTCATATAATACGGGAGCGTGCCATGTAAATAAACACAAACTCCAAAACAGAGCCGGTCAGGGCCGCTTCAACCAGTCGCGGAACAGACACAATCTGAGCGGGAGTCGAGACCGGGAGAGATATAAAGTTCTGTCGGGTGATGCGCACTCTAACACGGAGACGCTCGTCTCTCACCCCCGCTGTCTGCAGCTTGCAACGTGTAGCATCATTGATGAGATCATGATAAGATCAATCTTATGTGAAAAATAACACTAAAATGAAAACAACAATAAAAGGTGTGTGTGTGTGTGTGTGTGTGTGTGTGTGTGTGTGTGTGTGTGTGTATTGGTTTTGGATAGACAAGATTGACAAATGCTTATCAATAATACTCTTTTGTATTGTAATAATGTTTACAGTGTTCAGTGGCTAAAATATCAATATGATGAAATGTTACTAAAATATGACTAAAATGTCATCAGTTTTCATTGACTAAAACTACATTAAAAAGCCCAGTAAGCCAAACAAAACAAAGCACAATTACAGATGTGTTTGCGAGTGTCGCGCTATATGACAAGTCTTCACAGAGATATAAAGAGACGTGATGCACCGTTAGCAAAGTGTGATTTCAGAAAATGATCCACACACTGGACAAGAGGTACCAGCGATAAGTAAAACTTTTTAGACAGAGGATTTGGAAACACCAGTTGGTCATTTAAAAAAAAAAAAAACAACAGCAACAACAACAATAACAGTTTTAGTAGTTTGATTCAACCACACGTTTATATTCAGTTTCCTTTTCAAAAGAGTTTATAGAAAGTAAATGTTACATCCTGATTAAATGACCCTGTTTGTTTGGACAATCTTATTTTCATGAAAATTTGTATGTTCTTATTTATTGTTCCATTTTATTTAGGTGTAATATTGAGAAAATAACAAGTTTGCAGTAATGCAAAGATGTTATTATTTAATTTTGTATGTTTGAGTTGAGAAATACACATTTCAGTATTATCAGTAATCTATTTGTGCATTTTCCTTGATAACCAAGCAAGTTGACTCTTGATACCATTTGTTTATTATATCGCAATCGCATATCGCAATATTAGCCTCAATAATCGCAATATGACATTTTCCCCAAATCGTGCAGCCCTAGTATATTTGACCAATTTGAATATAATATACTTTGTTATTTGTGATGTATTATTTACTTACACCTGAAGCCCTCCCACATCATGGTATGTTGCGTTTCCGGAAAAAAAAATGTTCACGCTAAAAGGCTTGTGTGACCCCCTCTTTTATGGGGTCTGTGAGGACGGTGACTGCTTTTTGGAGTATTTCTCTGGAAATAACTATTTTACAGCAGTTTACCTTTTTTGATTAGCTCAGATATATAGTTGAAATTATATATGGCTGACAAAGGGTTTTGAATGCGGTCTGTGCGTGCATTTGGGTGATCTGTGGGTGATGTTTTTGTGGCTTGAGGGGTGGTGTTGAAGTCTCAGGGGATTTGGCCACATTCAATTTGTGTTATTGAATGGCAGCTTTTGTGAATCCACCCTAAATGTATTGATTTTTCTCAGTGTCTCATGTCAGTGATGACCAACAGCAAACATTCTTTTGTTCTTGTAGGATGACACATGCTGCATTCTCCTCCTCATCATCTCTCTCTCTCTCTCTCTCTCTCTCTGTTTTATGTTGATCTGTGCTCTGTGTCATGGTTGTAGTACTATAAAATGTAGCACTGTACAATACATCTACTACACCACCTCCATGTCATAGACCTTATTCACAGTAGCGGTTTCTTTTTCTCACTTTCTTGCTTTCCTTTAATTCGTTCTTTCTTTCTTTCCCTCCTTTCTTCGTTTCTTTTTTTATTTCTGTATTGTAGGCTTTAGTAATGTAAAAAAAAAAATGGTGGTTGCTCTCTAGTGGTTAAGTGCTTGTGTGTGCACATATGAGTCACTTTCATCACTTTGACCTTGATGAGTGATCTAATTGATTTTGCTTGCATGCATGCACTCCCAATGCCCTTGATATACTGTACATTATGTATTTGTGTGTGGCAGCTATGTGCACATCTGGTAGAAGGTGGTGGTTTAAATATGGTTCAGCACTGCAGAGGTTTTTTAGCAGCACCTCCTCTCCTTTCTCCCTTTCTCTCGTTCTTTTTGCCCCTCCCCCAACCTCCCTCCACCTCAGCCTCAGACCCCACAGAACACACACAGAGGTCTTTCCACATAATTTTAGGACACACGTTCCACAGGGAAATCTCCTTTGTTTGACAGAATCCTGGCTTGGCTGACGGTGTATAGGAAATTGTAAAAGGCTAATCAATGTCAATATAAAAAAGCTGAATTAATCACAGGGATTATTGTAGATTTATTGTAAAAAAGCACTTAAATATTGATCTGTTTCTCCCCCACACTTATCGCTTCTGAAGATATAAATTTAACCACTGTATTCTGGATAACGTTCTATCGATAGGCCCAAAACACACTCACACTGGTCACTGGCCAGTGGGCCATTCTTATTGTTGAACCCTGGTTTATTTTTGTAATTTTGTTTGTTTTCATAGGAATGAGAATTGTAGTAAGGATGGAATTCAGAATTACGTAAAACCCAAATTTTTTGTAAGAATAGAATTTGGAACGTTGTAAGAGCAAGAATTATCATAAAGATTTTTTTCTAGAACAGAATTTGGATTTCTTTTTTGTTAGAAATTTTGTAAGAATACAAATTTTTCATTAGAATAAAATTTGAGATTTCTTAAAAAATAAAATAAGAATCACATTTGTTATTGATTATTTTTGTAATTTTAGATTATGTTTGTCATAGGAACAAAAATGTGCATAATGACGGAAATGGAATTTGGAATTTTGTAAGAGTGAGAATTATAATTGGAATGGAATTTGGAATTTAGTAAATACAATAATTTTTGTAAGAACAGAATTTGCAATTTCATAAGAATGAGAATTTTCCAAAGAATGTACATTTCGGTAAGAACGGAATGTGGAATTTCCTGAGAATGAGGAGTTCTTGACACACTCCTTGTTCTTGCTCTTTTGTTGTTAAAATGACATTCTTTACACTGAGGGGGCCTGATTCTTGTGAGTCTGGGTCAGATCTGCTGTCTCCACTGGTGGAGTTTCACAGTGGAGGCAGTATCTAAGGTGTCTTTGAGCCAGCAGTTTGGTAAGATTCTTCCCTTTTCTTCATAGGAGGGGTTGCTCATTTATATACAATCTACAGCCAAGTTTACTATGCCAATGATCCATCTGATTACAAGCTCATACACCAAATACAAACAGACACGGATCCATACACAGTGCTCCCCATTAGTGTTGAATACTGTGAAGAATAAGTAAAACACCATGGCAAAAGTTATAAACCATGGTAGCATGATGTTATAGGGAGATAAAGGCATTCATTTTAGGGGCAATAGAGAGAGAGAGAGGTTAAGAGAGATGCAGATGTTGAGGCTAGCTGTTGTTTTTTACTTGGCTAATATAAAATATCCAATATGTTAATGTGGCAGTTCCCAGTCTACCATAGTTTCAGTAGAAGCTCTCATCCTTAATCTCTCAATTATAGCTAACAGTCAAACATAAAGAACTGCATTGATCCTTAAATCCCCAAGCCTCTTCTCACAGGCCAGTTGAGAGTTTTCTTTATAAACGTGCTCTTTTAACCCGAATTGAATATATTAGCTCTTCCCAAAGGATAAGAGGAAGGAAAAATCTTGTCTCTAGAGCAGATAGAGGATGTAATAATGTGTTACAGTGGGACACATCTTCACATCCCACAGTGCTCTCTGTCATTTTGATAAAGTGAAGAACCATATTAATGTGACAAAGGATAAACAATGAATGAACCATGTGTTGCTGTGTTGCTCCCAAAACCAACAACATAATTCGGAGATTGAAAGAAAGATTTGGAAGACGTCCCCATGTCTAACTCTGTGTGTATAGTTTGTAGGTAAATGTGAAGCCCTCCTGCTCTCACGTACAGTATCTCACTAATGTTCCTATGTTATACTCAGAACATTTGCTATCCTTCCCCAGGAAAGCAATGAGATTAAAGGAGAGCGATGGGAGACTATTGCTTATATGGATAATTCTTCTATGAATCAGATTGTTAGCAATTTGATTGATTGATTATTTGTTATTAGCATGATTTAAAAAGTATACAAAATTAAATGGCAAAGATAAAAATGTATATACAGTGCAAGGAGAGTTAGAAAAACCTGTAAGAGCTTATTTAAAGCCTCCACCTAAATAATGTTAATAAAGAACAAAAAACGAATATACAGAGCATAATATGACTATATCACAATGATGACAATCTAAATATAACAAAATATGTATCATAACAACATCAATAAATAAAAATATATCAATATATAAACAAAAAATAAGTAAATAACATGTATATGTGCATGTATATATGTGTGCATACAGTTGATGTCAGAAGATTACATATACTTAGGTTTAAGTCATTAAAACTCATTATGGCAGGGCGGAGGGCGGGGCGGGGCCAGGTCATGATTATACACACCCAGTCCCTTATTAGGCAAATTAAGCCTCGGAGAGGGATAAAGGCCGATGGCAGATGGTGGTGCGACGAGAGAGAGATCGTTTACGGACATGTCCGTCATGTGTGTGTTTGTGTCTTTTAAGTTTCTCATTAAAATATTATTTATATCGTCAAGCTGGTTCTCACCTCCTCCTTTCCATTGATCCATCTACACTCATTTTTTAACCACTCCACAGATTTAATATTAGCAAACTATAGTTTTGGCAAGTCGTTTAGGACATCTACTTTGTGTATGTCATGAGTAATTGTTCCAACAATTGTTTACAGACAGATAGTTTCACTTTTAATTGACTGTCACAATTCCAGTGGGTCAGAAGTTTACATACACCAAGTTAACTGTGCCTTTAAGCAGCTTGGAAAATTTCAGAAAATGATGTCAAGCCATTAGCCGATTAGCTTCTGATATGAGGTGTACTGAATTGGAGGTGTACCTGTGGATGTATTTTAAGGCCTAACTTCAAACTCAGTGCCTCTTTGCTTGACATCATGGGAAAATCAACCAAGACCTCAGAAACAAATTGTACAAACAATAGTACGCAAGTATAAACACCATGGGTTTGGTGCAGAAAGTGCAAATCAATCCCAGAACAACAACAAATGACCCCATGAAGATGCTGGAGTAAACAGTTAGACAAGTATCTATATCCACAGTAAAACGAGTCCTATATATATAAACTTAAAGGTTTCTCAGCTAGGAAGAATACACTGCTCTAAAACCGCCATAAAATAGCCAGACTACAGTTTACAAGTGCACATGGGGACAAAGACCTTAAGATTTGGAGAAATGTCTTCTGGTCTAATGAAACAAATATCGAACTGTGTGGCCATAATGACCATCGTTATATTTGGAGGAAATGGGGTGAGGACTGCAAGCCAAAGAACACCATCCCAAACATGAAGCATGGGGGTGGCAGCATCATGTTGTGGGGGTGCTTTGGTGCAGGAGGGACTGGTGCACTTCAAAAAATAGTTGGCATCATGAAGGAAAATGATGTGGAAATATTGAAGCAACATCTCAAGACATCAGCCAGGAAGTAAAAGCTCTGTCGCAAATGGGTCCTTCAAATGGACAACGACACCAAGCATATCTCCAAAATTGTGACAAAATGGCTTAAGGACAACAAAGACAACAAAAATTTTTTTTTTCTTCAATTTTTAAAGCAGTATATTGCATTCGATATTGTGTGACATAGAGGTAAGGGTTGAAGTAATTTCCTCATCCCCAATAATAGGGTACAAAGCAATATTTGTTCATTAACCTACTGTGTCTAATACTGCTTGTCTGCTCAATCTTGTCTTCCCCCTTGAAAGAAGAATAAACACAAAACCAACAGAGAATGTAAAACTGTTAATTTGCTTGTTAACATTGTACTATCAGCATATGGTCATTCTACCACCATAACGCAACTCATATCATGTAAGTTATAACTATCTACATAAACATCTGGACTTATAATATATTAGTATATAACGGAGCATCTCGTTATTGTTCTACATGCTTCTACAAACAACACAGAAACGACAACTAGCTAGCCACAGGGGCCTCGTCCACTTTTATTCATATCAAGTTAGCCATAGTTGGTCAGGGGCCTTTGTAGATCACTAAATAGATGGACCAAGCAGATGTTTGCATTGTTTCACTTTTCTTTGTGCAAAGGGCAAAATGGTACATTTACCAATTTTATAAAAATGTCAGGTGTTAAAACTTCCAGTAATAAATTGTAACGTCTGTTAATGTTTCTGCTTGAGGACTTGCTATTAGCTGTTGTGTTTGCATAATTAATTAGGTAGGTCTGTGTTGGTTTTGGGGACTTTTTTTTTTTATTAGCTAACACTTAAAATTAATTGGGGTTATACTTATGGTTCCAGTTCATCTTAGTGTTAAATATGTTGTTTTATGTTATGAAAGGGGTTATTTTTTAGTTACACTGGGTGAGATTAGTGTTGCTTTGAGATAGATGTGATCCTGTGTGTAACAGTGAAAGACTATTCTTCGGTGTTATCATTGTTGATTATAACTTTCTTCACAGTAATACTCACGCTGTAATACTTTTAATGCAAGCACCAGAAGTGCGTTTATTAATGCCAGCCAAAATTAAGTTGTAGTGTGGGCCTGCAGTATATTATCAGTATAACATTAATATGTGTCCAGTAATCTTACAGTGTATAGGAGTTGCAATTGTAATGTCACCAAAATACATTTATAAGTTTACAATGAGTCAATTCTGAGCATTTCAAAAATGAACTATAAGGGTAGATATTTAAAGTATTTAGAAGTATACTTTAAATAGTTCAATTTTAGCATAACCAAGTATACCTAACACATCTTTAGCTGCACCACAGCACTGCTTTCAGCAAACTATAGTACATTAAGTACAAAATTAGTTGTTCCAATTTAGCATAAATAACTTTTATAGCCTGCCAGCAATACACTTTAGTATACTGAAACACCCACTAATAAAGTGTGCTTATTATTTTTTCACTATGGTACATAGCATGCATTAAGCTTCCCTGTGAAATTCTTTCACATGTCATTTGGTACATGACAAAATAATTTGGTACAAAACGTGTTAAGACAAATGTGATATTTGTTCAAATATAATGTTTATATTTTTAAATTGCAAGTTATTTTTTTTGTTAAACAAATTACTATTTTATTTTTTCAGTGTGTCCTGTCATGGTTTAAACAGTGTGTGGGTGACCCCTCTTCAAATGATTTAAAGTGACACAAAAGCCTAAAGTATAGGGGGCTTTTAAAATATACACACCCCTGGTCAGTTGCCACAGAATCCTCTGTGTTCAAGGCCTCTTTGAGAACAAACCCACAAAATCAGTGTGGTTTGGAGTGCCTCTCATTAATACTTAGGAAATATCACACTATAGTGCCTATAATCATTGGTATAATCTTGGCTTTAATACCATATATCATGCCAGTTTCTGCCCCAACCATCCATTCCACATGAACATCCAGCACTAAAGTTTATAAAGCAATAGCTTGTCTTTTTTGATGAGATAAACATTATAAAAACATTTAATTAATTTAATCTTTATAATGACAGGATTTTTAAAGGGGGGCTATAATGCTACAATGCCAGGGGTATGAAATTGATAAAAACATTCACTAAAGTCCGCATTGTTACTCCCAAATCAATTTAATAAGCTCACCATGGGTATGATATTGGGCATCTGTTTAACAGGAGATGAAGGGAGATTTGCCCCTTCGTTAGAGGCTCCTGTTTGCTAATGATAAGGGAAAGAACTCTGCGGCCGCAGTTGTCTGTACGCCATTGCCAATTACTCTCCCGCTTGCCTTGGTTTTTTGTATGCGTGTGTAGGTTTAGTCAAGCTGTGGAAGACAAACTTTTGACTCTTCACCTCTGTCTCAAATGCTAGACTAAAATTGGCATAGTTTATGATCATGTCACAAGTTATAGCGGTACTTAACATATTTGTGAAATGCAAAGGATCTTGAGTAAAGAGAGAATTAAACCCCTTGTCAGCTTTCGGCAAACCTCTGTAAGTAACAGAAGGCTATGTAAAATTGTGAATTTTGACCTTTCCTTACATTGGATTAATAATACAGTACGTTTCCTTCTGATAAGAGTTGAAAAACAGCATTAATTGAGTTAGTACCACTGGAATAACATATATATATATATATACATATATATATATATATATATATATATATATACACCAAAACTGTTTTTATAAAGTATGGGAGTTATTTTAAAAACAAATTTTTATTCTGTCAGTATTTATAATAATGTCACTCCTGTATGATTCCTTTATTCCATGGAATACAAAAAAACTAATTTTAGAAAGTCTTCAAAAGGTTTATTTGCCATATTATGAAATTGAATAGCTTGACTCCAGTCTGCCAAGCTCAAAAAAGGACAAAAATACACTATAAAACCACAGTAAAAGAAGTTAATTGGACTTATGCACTAGATACTTTTAAGACTTCTGAAGTGCTATGATCACTTTGTGTGATGAACAGGGCGATATTTAACTCATTAATCACTCAATCAAATCAAATATGGAATCCAATATGGCAGCTACGTTGATAAAGTCAAATCTGTTTAGTTGTTGGGAAAATATGTAATGACATTTGGACACGAGACGCCATGGGAACCAATGTGGTTTAATGTTGAATTAACTATTCCTTTAAACTATTTGGTTCCTGGTATTGCGGTTGTTATGCTGCATGAATTAGAGTATAATAATTGGGAGTACCTACCCTGAGGATGTTTATATGTTATGAAATTTGAACTACTTTTTGAAAGAGGAAGGGAGCATAGAGGCTAGTAATTAGATTACAGTACTGTTCTCTTTTGAAGAAGACATAATACTTCCCGCATGGTCAGAAATGTTGTGTCAGTTATAGCAACTGGTTTCAGGTAGCATGGATACGTGATCTTAAATCTGTTATAGGTGGTGCAAGGTTCAGTGTATTTATTCTTTTTTACCAGCAGAGTGTACCTCCATTGTGAAATACTAGTTAGATACATTTCACAAGTAGGGGATACTATTATCAACAGAACAGGTTCATGGCCCTAGAACTCATGTACTACAGAAAGAATGAAGAGATGATGTAGAATGAGAGTATTTATGTGTAAAGGATTGTATGGATTTCCTGTGCTAATGTGCAGAGCTGAGTCAGCCTTTTCAGATTTTCTACTTGGTAAGCTGCACCGAGAGCCATGCTGTTTAAAACCTGGGATACATAAGCGTACAACAGGCCACGGCACATTTACAGGCCACCTTTAACCTTTATCCCTACCGGTGAATCTCCCTACCCCCTGGACTGAGACACACTTGTTTAGCAACACAAGTGGTGGATGAAAAGATCTGTGACTTGTTGACCTGTGAAGGCTTAGAATAAAATGTCTTCCTTTACAGTTTAACATTGCAATGGGCATGATCTCAGATTTCTACATTTTTAATCAGACTGTTTTATTTATCTATAACTTGCTCCTTTGCATTCAGTTGTTTCCCTATTATGCAGTAGGAAGGACAATGTTATGAAAGCGAGATGAGAACAGTAAAACATCAGGTAAACAGATCAATTAAAGCATAGGCTATTTGCACTAAGTGCGAACAGCGACAGATGATATGTACACTGTGTAAAAAACAAAAAAAATAATCTTCTTTGCACTATGTGCAAATAGCTGTAGATGCTATTTGCACTCCATTTAAATACTAAAGTTCAGTATAGGGGCATCACTGCAGCTTTTTTTTTATGTTTATTTAAAGTCCCACAGACAACTTACACCAGCCCCTAAACCTAACCCTACAAAAATTAACCATGGTTTTACTACATTAACCATAGTATCACAATTGTATTTTGTAGTAAAATCATAGTAACAACAAAATTAAACATAGTTATATATAAAACCACATATTACTATAGTAACACCATGGTTAAATGCATAAAAACTCCACACCAAAAAACATGGTTACTACAATATTACTACAGTAAAACCATGGTTAATTTCCAAACCCTTCTCTGAACTCCCCGACCTTCACTGTGACTAAATCACTGTGAGGAATCCCTTTTATTTATTATTATTTGTAGTATTATAGGAAATATTAAGAGTGGAGGCAAAGTGGAAAAAAGGCCAGATACAAACCCATTTATCATCATGACAATGTAAATTCACACCATCATTACACACTCACACTACAGCAGCGCATGAGGGCATAGTTTGATGTAAACTCCTGTGTTTCCAGCAGACTATTGGACTGCAAATAGTCACTTTGTTCTCCGTTCTCCTATCCCACTAAACGTCTAGCTCGTTAACCAGTTCAACGTCTCTGCCCCATTGTGAAAAATTCACATACGCCCACCTTCAGCAGTTGACCCCAAAGAAATTTGTTGTGGCTGTCTTGAGCTTGGTCTGAGTAATGGCAGACTTAGTTGGTGTAAATTGCCTTTGTCAACAAGATGGGCTATTTGCCCTTAGTGTTAAAATTTAGGACTCCCTCTCCAGATCTGGGATTCGGCTTTGGAACTGATGGTGAATTACAGGGAATGGTCATGTGCTGAAGAGCACCTTGCAGATTTAGAGCTCCAGAACACACTCAGCCTGCCACTTCGACCCTGATCACAAAGCCCTCAAGTATATACTTGATACAGTATATGCCATATAGTATGCCAAATACAGTGTGCCAAAGGTATGTCATAATCCTCAGTGTTCACAAAAGAATAAACAAGAAATATCCGGATGAACTACTATTTCTGGCAAGATTCTGAAGTGCAAATCAACACTTTACTTTCCAAAATGCCACAGGAGCTGAGGAGACGTCACTTTCAAATATTTATTTTTTACTGAGAACTGTGATTCAGACAGCTCTGAGACCAAGAATATTTTTCTTTGTGCTTAAATGGTGCTTGTTTAACAAAACCAGAGTTAATTATTTTTATGGTTGTAGTTAAAACTTCGTATATTTGGGTCATGGGACAATGCCCATATTCCCGGATGAAATTTGTTCATACTAACATGCATACCTAAAGAACGCACTGTTTTTCTTGCTGAGATGTGTCATTATTCTTCATACTTCATCAAATACAGTACATACTCTGATAGTAAGTGCTTTCTGAAGCAGCTTGTGATGTTTCAAAAGGCTTGATTGCTATTTGTTTAGCAAACCAGTCAACAAAGATGTGAAAACTAAAGAACACTTAGTTACTACATAATCCACTACCACATCCACACAACAGTTGACAGGAAGTCTCCTCGCAGGACCGCCCGACTCCTGCCTTGTGGTTCTGCGGGATATAAACCACGTGGAGTTGGTTAGTCTGACATCAGTGCAAATTATGTGAAGCTGAAATCAATTGTGACAATCACATTTGATATCATGCAGGTTCCCAGCTGAGCCATCCAACTCCTTGCAAGATTTCTGTTTCAGTAGGCTCTCTCCTTCTCTCTTTCTCGCAATTGGAATAAAATGTTATTAAAGTAGATTAGTAAACAAAGTAACTATTCGGAAGGGTGCTAGATATAAGACAGTGCCAGTTCTGCTTTCTTTTTAAGACACATCTGGGAATTTCCTCTGATTTAACTAGATTAGTCATGATTCAATCAAAGGAAACTATTTGTGAGGACTTCAATTTCTCTCAGGCGTCTCGTCTTGTTTCTGACTGTGCCTCCCTTCTCTAGAAAACACACAATACGCTCTTTGTTTACATAACGGGACCCACATAGCACTTGGCTGTAATACAGAAGCCAATTCAGCCAGACAGCTTTTAAATGGCTGAATACAACTAGATTTGTGGCTGCATCATTAACCTGTTCTAATGCTTTATGTGTAAGTATGGTCAGAGCAAAGAAAGAGAGATACAGTAGGCAGAGGATGGCAGCAAGGATGCAGTGTTGATTGCAGGGTGGCTCTCGGTGTTGGTGTGTGTTGTAATTCACTCTTCACTTATTTACTCACTAGGTGGCTTCCCTGTGTAAATTCAACACATCAAATTGGTCTGTTTTCCTGGTTTCAACTCAGTCGTTTCTTTTGTTTTTTTGTTTTTCTGTTCAGATAAATATTCCACTGAGACCCCTCAAATAAAATTAATTGACCCTTATTACTCATAGCACATATTTGGAATGATCTGGTTTGGGATTTATTGGACATCGAGACTAGGAATGTGCAAAAGTACATATTTTCGACTAGTCAGTGCATAGGTTTAGCAAGAAGTCGAATAGTGAGTCTTAAGGGGAGGCCCTGTATAATAAGACTGGTCTACTGTCATGTCCAGACAACAATCAGACACATTTCTTAGAAATATATGAACAGATATTTAACAAATAAAGAAGCTAAATAAATATAACCTTTTATTAGAAATGTTTATATCACAAAAACAGAGAACAGGTTAGTGAAGCCACCACAAATCTAGTTGTATATATGCCGCCTGCATGAGCACAATAGCTCAGTGTCTCTTTATCTGTGGGGAAAAGTCTCCAAAAGCAATATCAGCCAACTGTAGTCCTTTGTTATTTTATGCCCTTAAAATGACACTACTTATCAAATTAGCTTCTCTATGCAGTCCCCATTTGATTCAATCATAGCCCGGGGCAGTTCTTCACTCATAATTTCAGTTTAATTTTCACCACCCCTTTTCCAGATTAATTATTTTTTTCTGCTTGTGATGGTTGGGGGTAGTGATATTAAATTGCTTGAAAATTGGATATTTAGGGAAATCGACTAAAGTGACTTCTTTATCCTTGATGTGTCATTTTCCATCTTTTTCCCAGTTTTTCCCCATCCCTAGAGGCTGGGCACTCTATGTACCACACACACACACACACACACACACACACACACACATTCACACTCTTATTTCCAGACTTAAATAGAACCTGTGACACATGGGAGGAGGAGGGCGTGTCTCTAAATGAATCTGGCAGATGCAGACCTCTAAACATCACAACCCCCATCAGTGATCACTACCATAATCTCTCCACCAGAACAGCCCAGAGAGAGAGAGAGGAGCTCACTGAAAAAGTCAGTCTGATCTCATGAATATGATGTGACTGTGGCAACATTTTTGCAAAATAAAATTACATGGATCTTTACATGTTTACTGTAGTTGCAGTTCCGATGTGAAATGTCTAATGTGTGGTGCTAAAAGTTAATTAAATGTTTACCTAAACAGATGAGGTTTTTAAGGTTATTGCCCTATCGAGTTTAAAAAACAACAAAACCACTGCATCTACCTTAACCTTTAGCCTAAACCTTATTGGTATTTTCATAATAAGCACTTAACCAGTCACTTCCATGAGCACTTAACCAGTCACTAAAAAATAAAGAAATTCTTGTAGCACTTTAATCTGTTTTTTGTACTATTCTGATGCTTGTGAAACTTTGTAGTATGGCACTTTTCGTACCACTGTCTCCTTAAGATGATTTGCTTATGTTTTCCTCTTTTGTATGTCGCTTTGGATAAAAGCATCTGCCAAATGAATAAATGTAAATGTAATGTAAATGTCATAAAAAGCAAATGTGAGATGAAAAACACAATCGCTGAAGCAACCACATAATTTTATGGCACTTCTATGTAGGGCTGGGTGATAAAACGCTATCGAAATGTATTAAAAAAAAGACATTTACGATATCGATGTTCTACATCTAGACGAACGGATTGCGGATGTATCTCTAAAAATGCAAGCAGTTTGGCAAAGTTATCCTCACAACTATCTAACTGAATTACAGTCATGAAATCAGCCTGTTAGGAAGTATTAGCCAGCTAGCGGCTACATAGTCCTGCTGTCATGTAAACTGGTAATGAGGCTCTGTACCTGCTAGTTAGATATCCAGCTAATATGATGTTATTGTGTACCAAACAAGACAGCACTGACATTGCAATACAGCTATCGACTGAATACAACAGCAACTCAGACATGAACACCATTGCTGTTTATTCATGTATTTAGTTAAAACTTTTTTTCATGATCCATAGTGTTGTCACAGGCAAGAAAGTGTTTCTTCTTCTTGTGATGTTTATTGCCGGTTGGCAATCCAGCTTGTGGTGCATTACCATCACCTACTGAGCTGGAGTGTGGAGCGTCACAAGATTATGAAATTGGTGGAACTTAATCAAAAAGATGTCACACCCATTATGTAGAATTTAATCTTAAACTCAGTGTTTTAAAGGTAGCTTGCCCTCTGGAGTTTACTTGTAAATATCTATAAAGAACGATATGGGGAAAAATATTTTGATACACATTTAGATCACGTGTCGACTTTTGTGCTCTTCGGGTCTCATACCCCGATTGTTTACAATACTAGTGCAATGCTCTAGTTCAGTTATCATACAATTTGATTAAAAAACAAGCTTGTAAATGTTTTTTTTTTTATGTAATGCAAACGTTAAAATGTATCGCTTTACAAGTCATTCACTATTGTAAAAGTGTTTTGATGTCTTAAGATAGGTGTGAGGATCTGGATGAAAAAAATAAGTGTTTATTAATAGATAACCTGCTGTTTTACTCGTGATTTGAGTAAAAGGAAATAAAAGTAGTTGTTTTAGCACCTCTATTGTAAATTTAACCAGGAAACTGATGTGATGCATACAACAAGCCACGTAAAAATAATTTTGCAAAAATGTTGGTACAGTGACATGATTTTATGAGACCTCCCATCCATCTTTTCCTTTCAAACCCGAATGATAGGATTTTCTGAAGGCCTTTGGTACGGTACTGTTAAATTACATGCTGATGAGATTTTGGCAGGTTTGCAGCAGCTCATCTTCCAGACTTCCTCCCTTTCACATAAACCCTTTTGGCCACTGAGGGTTGCTCTGCTCTAGGTTTCAACTTGGACTGAGACACACTTGTTTGGCGACATCACAAGTGGTGGATGAAAAGATCTGTGACTTTTTAACCTGTGAAGGCTTAGAATAGATTTTCTTCCTTTACAGTGTAACACTGCAATTTCAGATTTATTAATTTTTAATCAGACAGTTTTATTCATCTATAACATGCTCCTCTGCGTTCAGCATTCAGTCAATTTTGCGCATGGCTGTACAAACGTGGGTTCTTTAAGAGATTGGCAGTGCTTCTTGGATTCAAGAATTGTTTATAAAGATGATGATGTTTCCAGATATTCATGGCATTCTGCCTCTTCGGCCAAAAAACAGCAGACATCTACAGGAAGCCAAGGAAAAAAATAAGCGATAGATTGGAGAAAATAGAGGAAAAAGAGAGAGAGGGGGCAAGTGTGGGAGGATGAGAGCTTAAGGGATGACAAGGCAGCATGACTCTGAGTCAGCTAGAGCTGTTTCACACTCATCTGGCTTTATTCAGAACATACCCATGACCTTTTTCACATGATATTAGGTTATATCTAGTGCTGTCGATTATTTTTTTTTAATTGTGATTAATCGCATCATTTTTCATAGTTGATTGCGATGAATCACTGATTTTTAAAGTGTTGAAATTTGTCTATAAATACTTCCTGCAAAATACATTTATTTCTTCCTTAGAAAAGAAAACAATATGTAACAAAAATGGTTTAACATTTTCCAAACAAAGACTTCTGTAATATAAATAAATGCACTAAAATAGCACCAATTCAAGTTACATTAAACATTTCTCAAATTCTAAGTGGGAGGTTGACTAATTGAAAGAACTAGTCCTCATAGGTTGTGTATTCATTGCAATGGGCATTACATTTCTTAAACTATCATCCTCCACAATATTAATCCAACGGCAGACTGTGGCTATCCACTTTGCTATAGGAATCGTGAAGCTACATTTATGATTCACGACAGGGCATCAATGCCATCGTCATGCAGAGAAAGGTAAAATTGTAAAGAAATTAATAGAAAAATGTACACGTCAAATATTTTAAATTAATCGCATGCGTTAACACATTCGTTTTGATAGCTCAAGTTCAAATATACAGTAAATGGATGAATATGGAAAGTATAAATCTTACGTCTTGTTACTGATCACCATTTCTTTTAAGTTTTCACCATTTATAATCACATTTTTGCTTTCACTAGTTCATTTTAAATTATGCTGCGGTGTGACAAATACATTTTCACTAATTACAAATATTCCATGTAGTCTCAATTAATATAAGCTCATAATAACTGCATGCATAATAATTAAAAATTAGCGAAATGCTGTTTAAAATAGTTTTAGATGGAGTACAGCATGTCACACAGCAGGACATGTTGGCTTTCCAAAAGTATGTAATGTCGATTTTCTATATGCAGCATCATGCTCCATATGCTGCTTGACAGATCAACACTCCCATAGCATTCACAGCGGAGGTCTTGTGTGTGTGTTTTCTGTTTACATCATACTACGAGTGTGAATTTGTCTGTGGGAGGAAATCTAAATAATCTATTGTCATAAGCACAGCTGTACTTGACTGTGGAGAGATAGAGAGCCCTTGCAAGCAGTGAAGTTAAATTAATTTATTCTGTATTGTCTTCACAGGCCACACACTTGCCATCCAAACCATGTGAGTCTGTGTGTGGATATTAAAGTAGCTTGTGAATTGTTACAATTCCTTGGTTGGCTGTGTTATTTTGAAACAGCAAGGAACACAATAAAAACCTGTTTTCCACATCAAGTAAACCCCTTAATAACTTGCATTAGTGCTTGCTTGTCATGTTTCACCTGTAGACTGACGTGCATCAATCCAATCAAACATCCTTTCTCTGTGTTGTGGAAAAATCACTAGCTGATGGCCACATGTAGCTAGGTTGAAGTTTTTTCCACCTGTCAAACAAGCAAACAAAAACTTTAATCAGCAATGACATTAGATTGTACATTCATTGAGAGCTTTATTAGGAACACCTGCACACCTACTTATTCATGTGATTATCTAATCAGTCAATCACGTGGCAGCAGTGAAATGCATAAGATCATGCAGCTATGAGACAGGAGCTTCAGTTAATGTTCACATCAACCATCAGAATGAGAAAATAAATATGATCTCATTGATTTCAACCGTGACATGATTGTTGGTGCCAGACAGGCTGGTTTGAGTATATCTGTAACTGTTGATCTCCTGAGGTTTTCACACACAACAGTCTCTAGAGTTCACTCTGAATGGTGCCAAAAGCACCTTGTTCATGAGAGAGGTGAACAAAGAATGGCCAGACTGGTTTGAGCTGAAAGGCTACAGTAACTCAGATAACCACTCTGTACAATTGTAGTGAGCAGAATAGCATCTCAAAATGAACAACACATTGAACCTTGAGGCGAATGGGATATAACAGCAAAAAAAGATGTTGGGCACTTTATTAGGACCACAGTGTTCCTTATTAAGTGCTCAGTGAGTGTATAATTCTGTCTGTCAGTCCTTTAAAACAGGCAATTCATGTTTTTTGTGTCCCCTTTTAAAAAGAACATTTTAGATAGAATTTGATTTCCTGCATTTTCATCTAGGAGGATTGCAGATGTGCTTGTCTTCTATTAGGGAAAACAGAAAACTTTAACTGAGCTGAGAGCTTTGAGTTGAATAAATATATAGATCCTCAAGTGAGGTTTCCAGCAACCTAATGACCAAACCAGTCTGGGAAAAGGAATCTTTGGGCTCCTCTTTTTCTATGGAGGGGGAAACGTTTTAAACTTTAACTTTATGCATCCTCTTAATGTCAGCAGAAATTTCTGGCCTGTCAGAAATAATACCAAGACATAAGACCCACTCAAGAGACATAATCTCATTGTAGCTCAGTAGTCTAACTTTAGTCTACTGTTTAAACCGAATCAGTTAAACACTACATTTCAAACTTGATGACATATTCAGTTCGAAATGGGACCAGTAAACAAAAATAGCATAGTCCTGTTCTCTATTTTTCTATAGAATCTGGTATTAATAATTTTATATCAGTACATGTCACTACAGAGGAAACAGAGATGGAAAGATATGCTATATTCAGTTCATTATGTGATGCAGTTCCTCCACATTGTTTTGTCAAATATCTTCGAGGAAGATCTCATCCCGCTTTCTCCTAATGTTTTGTTACAGATGGTCCATTTACAGGCACTCCTCCCACTTACTTTTACGACGCAGAACGGGCGGAGGAGCAGCGACGACACCATGACATCCTGCCCTACATCGATGACTCTCCCTCTTCTTCTCCTCATCTTAGCTCCAAGAGCCGCAGCAGTCGAGACACCCTCTCTTCTGGCTCACTCGAGTCCTCCAAGTCTGTAAGTCATCATCACATAAGCCAGCCAACCTACCAATCAGAGAATGACAAAAAAAAAAAAAAAAAATTGTTTTTGTTAAGCAATGAAGATTTTTGTTTCCATGTTATGTACATCTCATTTACAGTTTTACAAAAAAAATTCAGTAACTCTTTATAATAACATTCACTAATAATATTAAAACATTAACAAATACAACATTAACATATCATTATATAATATATTTAGAAATACATTTTAAAATATATGGAATATATTTACAGTATATGTCTAATAAAATCCTTAATGTTTTATATTTTTTACCATATATATGCAAGACTTTCATGGACCCTCGGTTGAAAAGAGAAATCCATTCTGTTTATAATAGATCTTTAATACAGATTATAAACCATTGTACTAGTAAACCCTCATGTATTTATAGCCTCAGTGGTATAGGTAACAAACTCAGTGAGCTGTGAAATATGACCATTTTCAAAAATGCTGTGCCTGCGAATTACAATTATAATTGAACAGTTGGTGCTTGCCACAGCTTAGTAAATATCATATACCTTGGCATAGTGCAGAAAATCTCACATTACATGCAGTCAAGCATGATAGAAATTAATTATTTCTAAATGCCACTGTTATCAACCATGGTTTGAAAGCACCATAGCTTTCATTTCAGAGCTTCAGTAAAAGCATCTTCATCATACCTACATAGTAGCCATACCACCAAATTAAATCATCCATTGTAAAACAGCATTCTTGCTTTATCTACACAGCCATTGGCTGTCAAAAAATTATTAAAATCTCTCCCTTGCCAATACGATGCCTAGAGGCAAGGAGTTTTTTTTTCTTCTTTTGACCCCTGTGTTTAACTCATACATGCATGCTTGTGTACAAACTCACCTGCAGTATACACTCATGCACCCTCCCCCAGTAACACACACATACATGCTCTATACATGTTTACCCAACATACACACAGCAGGATTTGTTACATGGACAGATTCAGAGAGGGATTTGCTGTGTAAACATCTTGCATGTCAACCTGAGATCACTAAATTGACACTGCAGAGGCCATGGCTGGTTCTCACACAAATTAGCCATTTCTCAATTGTTTCATAAGGGGAGACACATTTTTTTTTTAATTACCTCAAAAACTGCTACATTATAAATAATATGATTACTGCTGTACATTGATGCTAAAATAAAAACATTTAAGTTAGCCATCTTAAGTCTTTTTCATCATTTTATGTTATTCTTTCGTCTGTCTTTCATCCAGCATCTCCAGGACTTTTAGTAAAAAGACAGGACCTCTTGTAATGATAACAGCATCTGTGTATATTTCTCATGACTTTTCAACTCTTTGTGGTGTTTTTTCCTCCCAACAAATTTGCATTGACGGTAGGGCTGAAATGATTAGTCGACATTATCGACAATGTAGACAGTAAAATATTGTCGACAAAAACATTTGTTGTCGAATAGTCGTTAAATCTCATTTAACATAACAAGAGATCATGAAATTCTAATGATGACATGAGAGAGGAGCAAAGCAGCTCGCACCTGACTGAGGAGAGGAAGAAAACGCATGCCAAGATGCACTCTAAACTTTCCAAACAGCTTTATGTGATGTAGATCACAAAATATAATGGAATTAAAATGGAAAAATGCAAAATAAGGAAATACAGAAGGACTGTCATCGTGAAATAAAGCAGAGCTGGATCTGGCATTCCTCATAAGCAAAACCTGCATGTCAGAGCATCTAAAAAGCAAACAACCTGGTATTGTATCTTCAATGCATCCTTTATTAAAGTTCAAATAATAAGGAATTGCATCATAAACAAACTACAAAAATGTCATTTCTCTGTGCGGTCAGCGTCACGTCTATGTGTCGCATGAAGGGGGAGAGATTGAAACTGCACCCGACTGAGGCATCCTCTGGCGTGGGGACGCCCGTCCCTCATGCGTGTTTGCTGTAGATAGATTTATAACGTGATGAATTGGACGTATTGAATCATAATATACTGTATCCTATGTGTCAGGTGTGGATCTTATTGTGAAGTAAATCGGTGATACGCAGCTCTATTAAGAAGAGAGAGATGAATTTGTACTGAATTAAACTTAATAAAAAAAAGTTGTTTTTTTTCTTGGAATTCAGTGAATGTCATTTAGAGGTATTTTTAAAAAAGATGATTTTGTCCTCTTTATTGTTAGTAAGCACGTTTAATACAACCTTTTAAGTCTAGGCACAAGCTGAATAGTCAGTTAAGAGCCAATGATTAATCGTTTCAATAATCAACCGAATAGTCGAATAATCATTCTAATAATTGTTAGATTAGTTGATTATCAAAATAATCGTTAGTTGCAGCACTAATTGACGGCATAGTTAGGTTACATAGATGAGATGAATAATGAAAGCTGCTATTATAGAACCAGACCTCAGACACTCCTCGTCTTCTCGCATACTTTTCGTTAAACTTCAAACCCACCACACTTTTCTCTTACTTCACCTCAGTATATTTCTGACAGAAAGGTATATCTTTTCCATAAGTTTGTTGCTGTGTGTTTGGCCTCATAATTTAATGGTTCTTGTTTTTTATTCAGATTCTGTTTTTATATTTATTAGTAAACACTATTTAAAGTACAATACAATATATGAGTGGGACATCTTCCCATTCAGTATCTTATTACATAACTTTATCCTCCCTAATACAATTTGATTTCTCTTTATAATGTAATGTACAAATTCTTCGTCTAAATTCAGTACTGAATAAAATCCTTTGTTACACAACAAAAGTTCTCTACAAGGATTTATTAAGTTCAGTATCATGTGGTATGAATGTGTAATTTAATTACATAGGCCTAATACATTTTTTTATTCTAATACATTTTAATAAATATATTAAATCATATAATAGGTAATTGTTCATGACATACTGTCTGTTCTTTAATCATATTTGCTGTTTCACTGAAAGTTTGTAGTTTCCCAGCTTTCCTTCAGAGCCTTTTTCATTTGTGCTCTCTGTGTGACAATGAAAATATTTTTTTGTTATCCCTAAGAAAAAAATCTCGTTCTCAATAAGTGAGGATTATTGTTTGACCGGCAGAGATGAGCTCAAATCATTCTCATACACTGAAACACAGACAGGCTTTCATTAATAAATATGTGGATGAATAAAAGATGGTGGTCTCGAGATACATTGGTGCCCCCCTGGGGAGAGATGTCTAGCGCCCAAGAGTTAATGAATAAACTCCATGCTGCAGATATCAGTGGCAGGATTTACTCTGTCACCTGGTGGGGTTTCACTTCAGATATCTATTTGTACGATGTGAGCTGCTTTATCAGAAGAAAAGTATGCAGTGTGATCCAGGGACAATCACAGATTCTTTGGGTTAAAGAGATAGATCACCCAAAACTGAAAATTCTGTCATTGTTTACTTAACCTCATGCTGTTCCAAACCTGTATCACTTTCTCTTTTTTCCATGGAAAACACACAGGAAGATGTTTGGCAGTATGTTAGTTTCAGTCACCATTAACTTTTGTTGCATCTTTTTTCCATAAAATGAAAGTGAATGGTGACTGAGGCTGTTATTCTTTGGTCTTATACTTTTCATATGCACAACTAAACATTATCTTATGGTTGTGCATATAAATATGAAAAGAAGGTATTATAAATCTAAAACATTATGAGCATTACCTTTTTTAAAGCTTGATACAAGACGGTATAGACAGAATTGATAGCAGAGTCTTAAGGCAGATGGATGTGTATCCTGAAATCTGGACTAGAAAGTCTCGTGAGACAATCACAAACATCTGTGGTTTTGACTACCTGTGCTGTGGCCATGGAAACCAACATTCCAGGCCTATTTAGCCCCTATCAGCACTCTGTAACCTAAACTCATGGACAAAAAATAGAAATTCTGGATGGATTCAAGGTCCATGGTATCTTGATCCTTTACTCAAGACTTGCTGGATAGTGTAAACTCCATGAAAGGCCTTATTCAGTTCAAAGGTGTTATGAATTTCCCATGATTCTCATGTAGCCAAGACACTTATTGTAAGGCTAGAGAGCAGCTCCATTGAACCAATGCCAAATTGCTATTTTATAGCTCATTCCAACATTGTCAGAATGTAATGTAATATCATATGATTTTGAACTTTGTTGCTCAGAAGTGTATGAGATGTTTCTCTCTGTGTGCAGGCTGAGTTGGACCTGGAGAAGGGCTTGGAAATGCGGAAAAGGGTGTTGTCTGGAATCTTGGCCAGTGAAGAGACCTACCTCAGCCACCTGGAGGCGCTGCTACTGGTGAGAGATGCTCAAGCTTGAATTGTTCTAACTGCTTACATCAGGGTGATTGGACTGATATTTTGACAGAGCTCTGTTTGTATGGGATCACACCAGTGAGAAAATGAGTGATCATGCTCTTGAGCAAATCTGTCATCTAGTGTGTGTGTGTGTGTGTGTGTGCGCAAATGTGGGTAGGTGGGTGATGTTCTGAATTAACAGGGCTATACCAAATTATTTAGTCCTCAGCTTAATCCATGGAGCCCATGGAAGGTCACACATTCTTGTGTCTCTTTTCTCTTGATTAGATGTGTCTAAAATATTAACCCATTCCACTTGGGCTTTCTTAAGTCCTTTTGAAAGTGGACAATGTTCATACTTGTGTCTTGTCAGTGACCTTTGGCTTTGTTTAGGCAGGTAGCAAAAATATGGTTTTGTTTTTTGCATATTCAACTTAAAAACATCTAATACATCTAAAAATAATATGCATGGAATTTTTACAAACCTTTTCCAGATTTTGCTAAGTGATTATTTTGTAATGACTAAAATTATTGTTTAATTTACTTTTACTTTTTAATATATTTTTCCTTTTGCCTGACCATGTTGCCATTATTGCTATGAGCATCTCGCAAACATTCAAAGTTTTATACTATATATTATATATATATATATAGTTATATGGTGGTGTAAATACTCTTCAAAATTTACACCACCAAACATTTAATCCTGCTTCTCTTCCTGCTCATTTGTCAGCCCATGAAGCCCCTGAAAGCAGCGGCCACCACTTCCCAGCCTGTCGTGACTGTTCAGCAGATCGAGACCATATTCTTTAAAGTGCCTGAACTCTATGAGATCCACAAAGAATTCTACGATGGCCTTTTACCCAGAGTGCAACAGTGGAGTCACCACCAATGTGTGGGAGACCTTTTCCAAAAACAAGTGAGTATAATTTGATATTTTGAAATGTCTCATGTTAAAGGAATAATCTGTGTTCAATACAAGTTAAGCTCAATCGACAGAATTTGTGGCATAATGTTGATTACCACAAAAAATTATTTCCTCCATTATTTTCTTTAGAAAAAGCAAAAATGGAGTTTACAGTGAGGCCCTTACAACAGAAGTGAATGGGCCAATGTTTTGAGGTTTTAGAGGAAGAAACATGAGGCATATACTTTTATAAAAGCAATTACAATAATTCTTCTATTAAAATTCATATATTATTTGATCTGTAAAGTTGTTTAAATTGTCATTTTTACAGTCGTTTTAGGGTTCGTTGACATTACATCATCATGGCAACAAAGTTGTAAAATTGGCTATAACTTTAAAAAGAAAAGGTTAGTAAGCAATTCATCACACAGAAATCATGTTAACATGCATAAGTCTTGTGGCCATACTTTTAAAACTGTGAATATTTTAATGTTCACTGATTGGCCCCATTTTAAGTGCCTCACTGGAACCCAGATTTGAGCTTTTTTTTTTATACAATTTCCATACAGTGATTTGTTTTTTGTGGTAATCAGTATTATGCCACAAATGCTGTCGATTGAGCTTAACTAGTATCGAACCTGGAATATTACTTTAAAGTCAACATGGAATCGAATACACATGCCTGGTCTTATTGTGCGCAATTTGTCAGTGCACGTTTTTCTAAAGAAAAAGGGTTTGTCTTTGTAATTTTTCATCAAAATGTACAAACTTGCTCCGCCTGTGTAATAACTTTCCTTTTTGACTGAAGTCACCAAGCCCACTTATTTTTCAACCCCACCCTTCCAACAATCTACCTCCAATTTGGTATTTAATGCCCACTTTTCACGATCCAATCAATTTCCAATGGATAAAAGTCCTGCCCTACAATTTTTCTCATAAAATATAATTTCAGAAACACTACAAGTAAATTTAATTCAGATAAAAGTTGGTTGCGAATGTTGTTTCATTTTGAAAATAACATTTATGTAAAAAGAATTTGCTTCTCATGTTAAAGTTTTACTTATTTAAGAATTTGATCCTGAACAAATTAGAATCACATTTGATAAAATGTGACTATTCACATTCTGTCTACTTCTTGTGCGCCATTAGGCTAAATAACAATTATTAACATTTATAAGTGAATCAATCAAAGAATCCTAAATGAACCATTTATGCCCCTAAAGCGACATCACACAATCACAGAACGTCTTGACTGTAGGAGTCTGTGTAGCATTTAATCAAATAATAATCATATCAAATCTGCCTTATTTCACCCCGCCACTTGAGCAGTTGCTACAGTGTGTGCTTTGTGTCTTGAGGAGAGGGCTATTAATAGTCCCATTTGAGGATTGTGTTCTCTATCTCTCTTCTCCCTTCTCTTTTCCATTAAGTTTTTTCCTCATGTGACTGGTGAATGTTAGGGGGGCAGATAAATCCCCACTCACTTTGTCTGGGTGTTGTGCACTGAAGTCATATTCTACATTTATTTATTTATCTTTCAATTTTTTTCCTTCACTGTTCTCCCACTGTATTCCACCATCCCACATTTAATAAATGGAAGCCACAGTAGCTATGTTGTGTTTCTCCCAAAAGGTGCTCCGTTTTCTTCAGACAGTTAGTCATTCAAGCAGTCATTTTGACTGGAGCCTATTTGTCACTGATCCTCACACTCTCTCCAACGTCCATTAACTAGTATCCGAAGGCAGGAGGCGAGGCAGCGCCTGAGGAGGCAGCCTCCCTAAAAAGACAGTCGCTAGCAGCAGGAGACAGAGGAAGATGAATGAAAGAGAGAAATATACTGAGATTGTCTGCATGAGAACTTAGTCGATGATAGAAATATCTCCCGCAGCTTGTGTCTTACTGGCAGCTCATGTGGAGTAAGAAAGCACAACACAAATTAGGAGAAGAGTCGCTGCGGCGTATCGACAGGTTACAGGAGCTTGTTTGTCAAAGGTAAAGCATGCTGACGTTTGTTTTCTTGCTAAGCTATGAGAGCGTTGTTAATATTACCTTTCGCTTGCGATAAATGCTTTATGCCTGTCAGTGACATCGTATGTAAATTCTCTGCATACTAAAAGACATTTCCATCTTTTCAATGAAGATCTGTGACCTACTTAAAATTGTTAAGTGCACAGAGCAAAGGAACACACTTTCATCTTCAGCTGGGCCCGGCATATGGTCATGTCATCATGAGGAATTGTGTCTAGGCTGAGAGGATGTGTGCACTACTGTGCTAAAGTCTCTGTCAAGCTGTCTCTACCAGCTGACGAATCAATTTATGAGTTTGTTTCTGTGGTGCTTAGATACATCTCAACCTTCTCAATATGGCCTTGTCATGCAACACCTCACTTGTACTGACACTTTATGGAGTGTGAGTCACACTAGTAGTGTAGTTACAGTTACCTGAATGAAGACTGTTGATCATAACAAATATAACTGGGAGGAGATGGCACACTCGTAAAAATTGAATGGAAGACATTGTGAAGTTCAGTATGCTGGCTGAAGGAATGGAAGTCCCACCTTTCAAAGACCCAGTCACCTCTTCGCTGTTAATTCACTCTTGAATGGGCATTTTCTGGACCAGCAAATAAAAATACAGTATTTGTTTTAGCATGATTTGAGCTCAAATGTATGAAACCATTGTTTCATTTTATTTCTGATTTCAAATGAGTAGTCTTGACTAACAGTTTTGGTCTTTACCCATTAAAAAAGATTGGAACTTTACTTGCATGTAGTGTTCTGTGTGTGATCAAATTAAAAAGTAATTAGTTACTGTAATCTAATTACTTTATAGTCAAAAAAAGTTTATTTATGACCCCATAATGAGTCGTTGGGAATGAGAAATGTTATGTGCTGAATGTATGGCTTGTGTGTAACAATGAACAAGGAACAAGGAACAAATATAGACATTATTTTGAATTTGAGCAGTGATGTGTTTAAGAAAGTAATCTAAAAGTAAAGTAATTATTAATGTGATTACTTTTCAATAAAGAAATCAGTAAAGTAATCTTATTACAATTTTAGAAGAAATAATAAAAAATTTGTAGTGGATTATTATTTTTTAGTAACTTTTACATCACTGCTCGGATGCCTATTGCCTACCTATGAAACGGGTACACGTGGATGTTTCCAGGATGGCCACCAAGTGAACTGACTTGCTGTAAAGTGGCTTTGATCCTAGTCAAGGTAGATTTAATATGTAATTTGATGCAAATGCAAAGGAGCCTAATTTTTTGGTCAAATTAAATATGGTATTTTCTCTGACAACTGTCTGTGGGTGTGTTTATTTGTTTATGTATGCTTTAAAGACATTTAATTGAAGTACATTGCAAAAATCCAGCTTCTTCGCGATTTAATGTATCAGCTCACACAGTTTAGTCTTGGTTGGACTCAGCTTGGTGTGTGTGTGTGTGCTGTTGCTTTATTACAGTCATCATCCCTCTCCACACTGTAATGAGGTTGTCACAGAGTAAACTCCCATCCTCCATGCTGCAGATAGACTCTGGCCCGCGGCATCCGTTTCTGCTCAGCAGGGAGAGGATTGCACACACTGGCAAAATCACTTCAGTTTTGGACTCTTGGGTCTGTGCAGGAGAAAAGATTTATCCCCAGATGTACTGTACCACCAAGTGGGGTTACTTAGTGTTGTGGGGTGGTTTGGAGAGAAAAGGAGAGACTGACAGATGACCAAATCTCACTGTCAAAACAGTGATGACATTAATTTCAGTCCAAAAGTTAGTATTGTACTTTCATATGCTTCTGTAATGTGTGGAAGAATTTTAAAGCCTTCCAAAAAAAATTTAATCCTGTCATTATTTACTCACCTTCATTTCATTTAAAACCTTGTTCCTTTTTTCTTCTTTGGATCATAAAAAAGAGGATTATTTGCAGAGTGTCCAAGCTGCTCTTTTCCATGTAAACAAAAGTAGATGGAGACAAGGGCCTGTCAAGTTTCAATAAGGATAAAAAAGCACCATAAAAGTAGTCCAAAGAACTGGTGTGCTATATTCCAAGTCTTTTGAAGTCATTTGATATGTAAGGATTTGTGTAAGGAATACAAAGTCTGTTTACAGATACATATGAATAATCTTGAATAAATAATAAGAGAAAAATTCACGCATGCGTACATTCAAACTAGGCACCTCAAAACCAGGTTTAAATAGCAACTGAAACATCACAAGGCATTGATACCTCCAAAAACTTGGTGGAAATGTTGTCTCAGATTTCACATGTGAAGAGGTTAGCCAACCCCATGTATGATCATTACATATTGAAATCTAAAAGGTACTATAGCAAAAATGGAGGGTCCTAAGGGTCCTAAAATATGGCAGAAATGGTCATGTATAAGTAAATCGTGATTGATTTTGGTGATATAAACCTTGACAAACATTATAAGTGGACTTAAAAATAGACTAGTCCCTTATATGGTCCCTTTAACTGTCAAATTCACACACAGGGTAAAATCATTTAGAGTTTTTTCTGACTCAACTCCAGCCTCTCATATTATCACACATATACACCCACACAAACCCATTATCATCTAATGTATATTTGTATTTTAAGAGATTGATTGGGCTGTTCAACCAGAGAGAGATTTCAATGCTGGCAGAGGGCCATTGAGTTGGATGGGCTAAATCAGATTTCCAAATGTGCTTTTTACAAGCGCCAGCCACACATATTAATTGCTCACCATAGAGTTGGCCTCTGCTGCCATGGCAACCGCTGTAGGCTCTATAAACACTCACAGCAACAGTCCAGCTGCTCCTGCGGCGATAACACCATCGCGTCTGTCCATCCCATGTCGCCATGGTGAGTCTAACAGTCCATCTCACTCATTACTGTTAGCCAACCGCTAGCTGCCATCTTGGATGTACTCATGAATACCAACAGATAGCATCCTGCTGTTTTAAAGTCCATCGTACATAGAAAACGGAGACAAAACATTGAAAGATTCATAAGTGTAAATGACTCACTATGTTTTCTCTTCTTGAAGGCAAGCCAGCTTGGAGTGTACAGGGCTTTTGTGGATAATTACGAACTTGCTGTGGAGACTGCGGAGAAGTGCTGTCAAGCTAACACGCAGTTTGCCGAGATCTCTGAGGTAATATCTACTGGAGTGCTCACGTACCTGTTATTCTAATCCAGGAGCAGTTAACTCCACCCACAATCCCCATTTATGTTTATTTCTAAAGCAAACAAATACTTGCCTCTGATTAGTTAAAGGTAGTGTCCTTCTATTAGGCTGCATTCACACTACAGCAGAATATGCTTCTCAGTCCTGTTTTAGAATGTGAAATTCAGTTACGTTTACACACACAGTTAAGATATTCAATCCGCTCCTGTAAACTGTTGATCAGCTGTATAAACAGGACAATTCGAGAATCACACCTGTTAGTAAATACGGTTGTCAATTCCAAGCACTGATTTTGAAGCCATAGTTCAGGCTTATTGAATAGAATTATAGTTCTAGACCAAAAAGCGAAATTGTTTGCTTCGACAACTTCCATACTAAATTCCCATCAGATCTACACTTTCCTTGATCCATCCCTACATTAAGAAACTTATATTTTCCAGCTTTTATGCTGGGTTTTACCTGCAAGCACTCCCCCATGGGTCACTCACTGATTAACCCGGAGAGACCATTACCAACCAGGACAGCAGACATTAAAGTGCTCCCTAAGCCTCTTCAGAGTTCAGTGGGAGATTTTATGCCTTGCAAAAATGTTATGAGGAATAAAATCTACATGATGATGCCCACCTTGTTCCACTTTATTCCCCCTAACAGTGGTTGTCATGCCAACTACTATTTCCTTTTATACTTTGGATATTCCTCCGTTCTAACACAACCAAAAGCGAACATTAGGATAACTCTCTGTTCACACTGGTTTGCGTAAGTAATGGTAATGCATAATAATATAGTCCTGCGGGGGTGGACAGTTTCCAGTGGGTTTTAGAAATGATTGCCACTGGTGTACAGCTTACAATAGGAAACATTTACACTTACTACATATTTGGATGATATGTGACAGATTAATTTATTATTTTAGTCTTTCATATAGTGCAGCCCATAAATGTAACCATCCAATGTTTCACCTGAGAGCCCATAAACATTATTGGTCAGGAGAAAATCTGCAGTAAAACAGTGAATAAATTGGAGCAACTGATGTTCTACATCTGATTTGATCAGGGTTCATTAACCTCTTTCAGGCCAAGGGCCCCTTGGTAATAGAGAGATGGAGTAGGGGTCCCCTGCTACATATTGTATAAAATTCATTTTTGCAGTTTAAACCTGCTTATAATGGTATGCGTATAAAACCATATTAAGGTATTTAAGTACTTTACGGTGTTGCTTACATTGCTAATCCATTACAATAATCTTTATTGATTTATAGAATGATATACTTGTTAACTGCATTTTAATTTTACTTAATCTATTTTATTGTGGGGTGATAATGAATGTTTAATGCATATTTTCACATTTCAATGCATTGATTTTTGTTGTTGTTGTTTTTTTTCACACACACAAAAAAAATCCAGACCCATGGATTTGTCACTTCAGCCCATACTGTGTGATTGTGTGCAGACAAAGTCATTGTGTACCTTTTTAGAGTTTGTCTCTAATATCTCTGCAGAGTCTCAAGGTCAGGAGCACCAAAGAGTGCAAGGACCTGACTGCCAAATACTCACTGGAAAGTAAGAAACAACAAGATCAAGATATTATATTTTATGCAGTATTTAAGTGTTGCACATTTTATTTACAGCATGTTATGTCTTTTCATTTTTTAAAAATCAGTTGCATAAAACCACTTGAGTGAGTAGGCAAGGTTTCGATTCATCTGTATTTGAGCCTGCAGTATGGAAATGCCTCTTGTGAAAATTCTCCCACTGTGTGTGTGTGTGTGTGTGTGTGCGTGCGCTTGTTTTCTCTTCTGTCATGTCTGCCAGCTCTGCTCTATAAACCAGTGGACAGAGTGACCAGGAGCACCCTCGTTTTACATGTGAGTTACTTTTTATTCAACTGAATGTTTTCTTAAATATCACGTGGAATCACATTTTTCTTGATCTTTTCGGATACTATGTATAAAAACATACTGTAACTTCCTCAATAGCTCAAAATCTCCCCTGTCCAATTATTGAAACTAAGCTCAAAGAATGGCTTGTTCTGAATAAATGAATACATTAACACATGACCACCAACATTTACACACCAATTGCACATTTTCAGTGTTCAGAAACGTGATTACATGGAAACCTTAAAGGGCTGTTTCTATAAAACATGCCATTTGAATTATCATGTCAGATAATGTGAAAAAAATTATCTTGGAATATAAAAAAATTAGATATTTATAAAGACAGAGCAGTCATGTACATATCTTATTTTATAATATGTCTTATGAAATGTAGATGTAAACATTTTTAAAAGCCTGTTTTATCATATTTTATAGATGTATTTCAAAGGGGGGTTTTCAATCAAATAATATACACAATTTTAACCAAGCACAAGTTGCTTATATTCAGTAAATACTCTTTTTAAAATATCAGTAACAATATAATCATTACTGTCACTTTTACTTTATTAAAATAAGAGTCACTTTTAATGGAAGTCTACCGCCATATTAAATTTGAAATAAACATTGAAACCACTTTGTTTCACAAATAACCACTAGATGGTGCCATAAACATGTGAAACTTGCATACCATAGGTTGTCTAATTTAGCTTTTTATTAAAAAATTGCTCTAATAAAGTATGGATACATGTTGGGTTGGTTGTGTGTGTATTTTACAGGACCTTCTGAAACACACACCCTCTAGTCATCCAGACTACCCTCTGCTTCAAGACGCCCTCCGCATCTCTCAGAACTTCCTGTCAAGCATTAACGAAGAGAGCACACCTCGCCGCCAGTCCATGACAGTAAAGAAGGGAGAGGTGAGTGCTAAGACCCTTTCCTTCCTCCTATCTTATCCCTCTCTCTCTCACTCTTATACTGTATGTCCTTCATCTTTTTTTCGATGGAGTGAGTTCATCAAAAACATATTTTTAAAGGGCACAGAAATGTCAAAATTCCAGGTCGCACATAGTGCAGGAGCCCTGAAGCCATCCAACCAATGAACTCCCTACAGATATACAGCTTGTCGTTTCCATCCATCTATTTACACCCCACATCTAAGCCAGCCCGCATTCTGTTCTCCACACAACCTATCCTTGGGCTACATTACCTTCCCTTTATTTCAGACAAGAAAATACTCTCCATTTCCATAGAGGGTACACTATAAATAAAGCAGCCCCTATTCGTTACTGAAATCTTTGCTGCATATGAGTTGTTTGAACTATTAGATTTAATATCTAGCTGTATTTATTTTTAATAAATGATTCTATCAGAATGTAGAGAGAGTTCACACATTATTCATACACATTAATGGGATAATTTACCAAAATTAAAAATTCTGCAATGAAAAAGATGCAAAGAAAGTGAACGGTGACTGAGTAAAACATGTATGCACATGTATGATTATGTCTAATGTCTTGTTTTGTGTTCTACTGAAGAAGGTAAGTCATATGGGTTTGGAACAACATGAGAGTTGTAAATGATGATGAAATAAAATTATATTAGTGTTACTAAATAAGAGTTATACAAATTTTATACAGTATATAAGAAATAAAATTTTAGACAAGAAAAAAGTATCTAGGATGTTGTAAACCAGTAAAAGCTGAGCTGGGGTACTAGACTTCGGACTCAGACTCGGTACTTTAGGCTTCCGATGCAATGAAAAACAAACAAAAAATAACAACATAGGGTGACCATACGTCCTCATTTCCCCAGACATGTCCTCTTTTTCAGACCTGAAAAAAGCGTCCGTCCAGGATTTCAAAATTGTCTCTAAATGCCCAGGATTTGGATTTGTCTTCATATTGATGTGCTCTCTACAGTTAGTGCTATCATACATTCTGTGTATTTGATACTGCGCATCAGTTTTCACGTGTACATGTCCTTACATGTGATTATTCTGGCTGAGAACAGTAGCGCACACTCTTTCAAAGTATTTTTTTAACACTCTTGCCCGTGCTCCCGTGCTATATGTGTGTGCGGGAAAGAGATCGCCATTCACCAGACATGCTCTGCCGCTCTCATCCAGAAATATCAATAATGTAAGTACACTTTAAAAAGTATGTTCCCCAACTCTATTAAATAGAACATGTTTTATCAGACTCACACTTACTACACAAAGTAATTTCTAACTGAAAATATTGACTATATCGAGACAAAATCAAATTTACTACATATCAGGGACATTTAAACTAAAATTACAGTTGAAATAGACCATGATGGAAATTGTACAACTCAGTCCATCACATATTTGTAGCGAAACCTCTGTGTGTTACCTGTAAAGCTGGCAATTGCGTTTAAATGGCAAAAAAGTTAAAAGAAGATACAGTGAAAATACAAATACAATGAAGAACACAAGTGAGGGGAGAAGTCTCAATTCACCTATTATCCATACGAAATATAATGTGAAAAGAATGAAACGTCAGGTCAAGTTGAGTTTGAGTTTAGTGAAGTATGCTACACCTGGACACGGCAGGAGAACTGAAAAGTGTGAAGTGTAGTACTGTAGTATATAAATATTTTTTTAATGGTATCTGATCTTTTCTGTTTTATTTGATGTTGTTGTATTTACTTTTAAAGGGATTATTACATGTTTTAAAATGACCATTTATTAAATGTATTAAACACATTAAATGTACTTAATTAATTACATGGTGTATATTTCACCTATAATTTTAGATAAAACTAAACTAAATTGAATGGACAAATTGAAAATTATGTAAAAATAATAATAATAACAGCAACTCTGGTTGTAATGACTAATGCAGCTTTCACTTTCTTTAGTGTATGTTGGAGTGGAGGGGAAAAGCAAAACATAATTTAAATTTCAAGTTCAACAGTTTTGTCTTCATACACCTGAAGCATATGATTTCATTCAGAAACCACTTTGAAATTTGTTCAGCAGGATACTAATCATTTGTTTTTTGAATTTATATTGACAAATAGTTTTTCTTAGTTGTGTAGGTTATTAATATAAGCTTAAAATATTAATGTTGAGTTAAAGGTTACAATTTTAATTCAGATTCTTGAACACCACTTCATTCAGACACCACTCGGTCTTGAGTCCGACTCGACTTGGACTCAATTGTTTAAAGACTCCGACTTGACTCCGACTCTACTAAGGTGGACTCGAGTCCAACACTACTGTGATGTCATCAAGTTGTTTCCCATCATGCTCTTATTTTGTGCTGTTAGTAGAGAGCAAGTGTAGTGCCTCGTTCTGAAAATCTGTATTTTGGCATAGAACAGCATGACGTCACATCAAGTCGGACAGAAATTCTTATTGACATGTACCCGGCAGTGATCTCAAATAAGCCTAAAGAGACGTTTCTTTTTGATGTGCGTGTCATCACACACTGAGCCTCTCTGTTCCGCCCCTTCATTCCAGTACTCCGGCATAGGGAGAGTGCCAGATGAATTGTTACCGTGATTGATGGGTAGCATTGGTTGCATGCAATTTGCCATAATGAGCCACCTCGCTCTTACTCGCATCTCATTGATTATTAATATAAGGGGCATCTTGTGTGGAGCAGGCTCCTCCCACATTGAGCAAACACCGAGAGGGAGTTTGTTACTGTTCAATACAACCCTCCCTCCTTTCTCCTTCGGGAGCCTGTGGACAGAGCAAGCTGATCAAATATTAATAGTTAGTACATGAAAGAAGCTCATGGAGATCAATTTGTTGTGTAGCTTACACAAGCCTTAAGGGTAGTTCGCACCATTCAAGTTTTTCTGTCCATCAATGCTATCTTTTTGCATAGTTTTAAAAAAAAAAAAGATGTATACATGCACTAGATGGACATCTTCAACCATCATGTTGCTTTTTTCCCCCAGACGTACAGTTTAAATGCTGTGCCAGGTTAAAAATAACTTTAATTTTTTAAAATGCGTCTTGGAACACCTGTGTTATATTAGTTTTGGTTCGTTATTGCTTTTTAGCGTAAGGACAATTTCAGTCTGAATGGCCCCTTTAATTTGCCTTCCTTTTTGTTCTCCATTCGGCCAAGGTTTTAAGGCTGCTAGGGACTTTTAAAGACATACCCAGGGAACAAGAATATCATAGAGGGTGGGATGTTTTGACTTAGGTAAGTAATCAACCACCAAGTACACCTTTGCAACCGCATAGCAATGACATAAATGGTTAGCTACCATCCACAATACCCTATGATTATGATGGCAAATTTTCCACAGGCAAGCATTAGGGATGGACCGATATGAACATTTCTGGCTGATACTGATTTTAACAAACACCTATAGGCTGATTCGGATATTTTGCCACTTACCTTATTTTGTCAACAGATCATTGTTTTACATGCTTAAAGAATGCTTAATTAATTTATAGAGCTACAAATGTGTTTTTTACTGTTTTAACTATAAATTGGTAAGGGTGCAGAGTCACGGACGCATCATTGTATTTTATATGATTCTCTAGCTTGGTCATCCTTATATCAAAGGAGAAAGCTACATATGTATTTATTTATTGCTAAAGCTCTTTTAGGTAAATTACCTTCCTATATATCAAATCTTTTAACTTATTACACAAACATTTACCATACTAGGTCTGGCTCTCACATTCGGCTAAATGTCCCAAGGGTACTGTCAGAATCTGGTAAAGGTGCTTTTTCTTTTTATGCTCCTTGTGCCTGGAATGAACTGCAAAATGTACTTAATCTAGATGCACTTCCAACCCTGGCCACTTTTAAACGTCTCTTGCACAATGTTTTAAAGGATACTTGTAATTGTTTTTCTTGATCCGCTTTTATTTATTTAGTTCTTAATTGTGTAAAATGTGGCATTGTTATCTTATGATTTTTGTGTGTGAAACTTTATGTTGCCGCCGTCTTGACCAGGTCTCTCTGGAAGAAGAGATAGTAATATCTCAATGTGATTCTCCTGGTTAAAATAAAGGAAATAATCATAATAATAATAAATTATTTCCAATATATATATATATATATATATATAATTTACAAATATATAAATTCTGATATCAAAGTCAAAGTCTGCTGGTTTCATAGTGTTTTGGATGGCTTCCAGAATCATTTAGCCTGTAGATAAGGGCCGTTTTCACAACAGTTATGTCCTTTTATGGCAATTTTTCTGCGTAAACACGAGAATAAGAAAAAATGCATCCCTAGTAAGCACCCCTGACATTTTCTTCAGAAAACATGATTACTTTATTTAAAATGCTTAATCTGTCGCTTATATTCATTTAGTTGTGCTAGAGATGCATTTAACTTGGGCAGAGTGGTATGCGGTTCTAAGGTTACCTATTCCCAATGCACAAAGATCTCATTATTTAAAGAGTAACTTCAGAACTGATATCTGTAAGCAGCTAGAAGCATTAGCATGATGGTCATGGTTGAGTTGGTTAGTTAAGGCTTCTAGTGTTACCCATACTGGAGGCTGGAAGTATTCAGGTAAGAGGGAGGAGAGATTCAGGGTGGCCCCAGAGGCCTACACTAGCTGGGCAGAAGCCACGTTATTAAAATGTAAATGAACCCAGTGCCTCTTTCAGAAAGCAGCTTTAAGTGTCTGCGATGCACACACACACACACAAACAGCATAGCATGATTGACTTTATACGTACCTTATCACACCTGAAATTGCACATTATATGTGCACACACACATTCCCAATACAAGTATGCCCATTAAATATGCTCACAAAATGGAAGCACTGTGCACACAAAGATGCATAAACACAAAGACACAGAAACGATCCAAACATGATAAATCCTGTAGATACACATCAGACATATATGCATACACAGCAAAATGACCTCAGGCTCTTCAAAGCCACCTGCTCAATTCCGAACAGACCATCATGCATATACACACATCAGCATTTGTTTGATGTGTTTTGCTACATTACCTTCAGGGCACAATCTGTTGAGAGGCATATGTTTAAGCGTTTTGGTGCTTTATTCCTTGTTAACAAATAAATGAAACTATCAATGAGTTTGGTAGTATTAATGAACAGAAATGAAAATCATTATATGTTGCATGTTACAACAAAGGGATTAAAAGATAGTTTACTCAAAAATAAAAACTGTGTTATCATTTAATCATCCTCATGTTGTTCCAAACCCATATGACTTTCTTCTGAGGAACACACAAAAGAAGCAGATTGCTAGGGATTGACAGCCTCAGTCATTATTTGCTTGTATTGTATAGAACAAAGATGCAATAAAGTGAATAGTAACTGAGGCTAAAATTCTGCCTAACATCTCCTTTTGTGTTTCACAGAACAAAGTCATATGGGTTTGAAACAACACAAGGATAAAACAATTTACATTTTTGGGTAAACCATCCTTTTAATCTAAAAAAAAAAACCAAACACTCAATATTTTGTTCTTATTTGCTGTTTGTGTGTTTAACTTTTCAGTGGTTTCAGTCTGATTGTAGTGGGTGATTATGAGATATTGCCATTGTCATTTTTCTACTGGAGGCGAGCGGTTGGAAAATGTCATCTGATGTGCTGAGACAGCTCATTTGAGGGTATTTTCTTTCGTAGCGCAGAAAACACATCATGCTCACATTAGAGAACAAGAGCCTGGTATAGATTTGCAAAAAATGTGCAGTATATTACAAGTGTTTATGAAAGGTTTTTAAGTAGAATACCAGGCCTATTTGTTTTTGTGTATGTGTGTATTTGAGTCTGCACAAGGTCCTTGCATTTCACCAACAGTAAGATTGTTCCGAAAATGCCACTTATGTGGTGGCTGTGGTGTGTGGTGCTCTGAAAGAATTGCAGTTTTAGTATCTGCCATTGGGTGGTTTTTTTATAATATTGTTGGTCAGTTTTAGAAAATTTCAGTATGCAATCATACAACTGTGAAAGAGAAACTTTAATTTAGATTGAAGACTACTGGATTTGTTTTACATAGTCCACAGTTGTGTCTGATTGTCTCCATTTAGACACATTTCTGGATAAAGGTTTAAACCCTTATTTAAGAGGCCTTATCAAAGGAAAGTAAACAAACATGGGTCTGGACTGGATTGTCTATGAAAAGGTGAGTTGAAAAATAAGAGGTAACATTACCTGAAAAAGAAAGTAATTTCAGGGGAGGCGAAAGTTATTACATTTTGATGTAAGACTATGAAGACAAAAATGGTTTTCTTTGGAATAACGTGCACTGATAAATTGTTTGTATTTGTTGTTTGGTGAGAAGATGCAATGGAAATAAAAATGAATGGTGACTAATGCAAAGTTTACACTACATGATTTTAAGCCCGATTTTCGCTCACCGACATTTTTGTGGAGATCGCCGTCAAAAGCCCAAATCGGAGCTCGCACCCTTGAGCGATGATCGTAATGTATGAATTATCAAAGACACGATCTGAGAGAATCGTAGATGTGTCACCAATGTCAGCGAGATATCTAGAATTTTAGCAGCAGTGCAATGCATAAAATTACACAAATACAGGTCAGAAGTTTCATTTTCACATCAACCATCAGAATGGGGAAAAACTTGATTTTGACCGTGGCATGATAGTTTGTGCCAGACGGGCTGGTTTGAGTATTTCTGTAACTGCTAACAGTCGCTAGAGTTTAATCAGAATGGTGCCAAAAACAAAAAACATCCAGTGAGTGTCAGTTCTGCAGATGGAAACCTTGTTGCCCAGACTGGTTTGAGATGACAGAAAGTCTACAGTAACTCAGATAACACTCTGTACAATTTTTGTGAGCAGAATAGCATCTCAGAATGCACAACATGTCGAACCTTGAGGCGGATGGGCTACAACAGCAGAAGATTACGTCAGGCACTTTATTAGTACCTTTGTTTCTTGGTGACACAATCTTGGTGATGTGGGAGCATTTAGGAACATTGAGTTTCCCTGGATCCCATCTCAGTATTGCTGACTGGGATCTTTTGGACACAAACAAGCTGTAGAGCTTCTAAATTTACAACTGGATTCATGTAACCTATTTTAAGACAATAACATTTACTTACTGTACACAAATACCTGCACATTAATTACTGACAAAAGAGCTAAGCTTAAAAAAGAAATTGCATAGTTTATTGCTGATTGAACTGTTGCATTTACTAAACTGTTGAAAGAGATGAAGTCTTTGGCAAAGCTTTTCTATATGTTATAAATGTTGCCAAATTGAATAGGAATCTCATTATTTGGCTGTGGGACTTTGTACTGGAAATGCGGTGATGCACAACATGCGTCAGGCATGTTGTGCATCACATGTTGACTGCTTGACTGAGTTTTTGATGAGTCTTCCATCTCCCCAGCTGGAGACACACACACAAACACAAATGCTGGAAACTTCACTCAAGCGACCAGTGATACATGTCTGTGTGAGTCAACAGCAGTGATGTGCTTGCATTCATAATGAGTGGTAGTGGTGATTAGTTTGTGAATAAATCTTTTTTTTTTATTATATTTTTTATTGATTAATCTATCAGAATCAATAATTAACCCCCACTATTCATTTTAAAAACAGACAAGAGACTTAAGAATAAAAAAAATTAAATCATACAATTAAAACTACAAATCCCCCTCCACTGCCTCTACCCGAGAACCCTCCAGAAAGGCCAAATAGTTGCCCAATTTTTTATTAAACAAATCCATAATACCTAACCTTCTATATGACATTCCCTCTAATGCCACCGCCCTGCCCATCTCTGTGTGCCACTTATGAAACGAGGGTGCTCCAGCTGACTTCCAACCCCTAAGAATGATTTGTCTTCCAATCATAACACTGGCTAGGACCCAATTTTTTATGTATTTATACCCAAAAAATATTACCGCCCCATCACCTAAAATACAGAGTCTAGGGCAAAACTAAATTTGAGTGTCCAATACATCACTCACAAAACTCTGAACCTTCAACCAAAATTCTTGTATCTTAACACATCACCAAAATACATGGACTGTGTCCTCATCTTCTGATTGGCATTAACAGCAGGTGGTTGTGTCCTTAAGACCAAGCCTATACAACCTAGTAGGGAGGTCCAATAGAATAGATGTCAAATCTTAAATTGCATAAGGCGCACCCTTGCATCTCTAGATGTAGACCTAATGTTTTTTAGAATCCTAGCTCACACTCCCTCCTCCAATACTAATGTAAGCCCGTTTATCGGTCCAATGGTGGTCTCCATTAATACGGATGAAGGTCTCTGCGCGTTACTGTCTTTCCTTTTACGCAACACAACAAGATTAAATGAAATACATTTTCTCTTATGTATTACTTCGTTATTTCATCTCACTCCATAAATGAAAAAGGTTTTAATGATATCGGAGCATCATTAAAAGTGAGCGAATGTTTGATTATTCTTTTTAACTCTTTAATTATATTTTACCTGTTCAGATTAGGAATCTATGTCGCTTTGAGGTCCTCACATTTTTTTTTCTCTTTTACGCGGGTCTCACGATCACAAGCACATCAGTCTTTGATCATCAAACAGAAATAATTGCTATATACCTAAGATCGGTCACATTCACGTTTACACAATCAAAGATACATCAGTATAGCCCCCATGGAATTGCATACACTTGATTTTAACTTAACGTTTTCTTCAGTAGAGGTCATGGCCCCTATTACAGATATAAGTTGACCAACATAACTTCTCTTATAATAACTTTTGATTGGCCATGCCGTGGTTTCCCGCGTACACTTATCTGGAGAAACATTAAATTAAAACAGAGGTAAGACACACCCGAATTTAGATTGGTCAAGCAGCATTTGTGTTCTAAACGGAAATTCCCTTTTTGTCTTTGCAAACCAAGTACACTTGAATTGATGCCAAATATTAGTCGTCACTAATCTGACGCAGACTTGCGGTAACATACGAATCATTTAATATACTTGGGGAAACAATTTCAGAGTCAGTCAGAATAAAATCAAATGTTTACAATTTATTGACCAGGTAATAGAACAATAATTCAAAATCCAATTCATAGAGTAAAATCATCGATCAGTCAAATATAATAACAACAATTCGGAAATCAAGGAATTTATAGAAATATTTACAATGAAAACTACACACAGCAATCCTGTGGGAAGTGTACCTACAGACTCAATATGCTTACCAAATGTTGGTTTCTGTCATTATAATTAGATTTTGGTCCCATATTGAGGGGTTCACAACTGTGGGATCAGAATTTGTAATTGAATGGGTTCTTGATTCCTGTAGATTTACATACAGGAGGTAGTTTGTATGGAGGATCTGGGGGAGGGCACACCTTTAAGGGGCACACCACATTTCTCGTATTTTATAACTTTTAGTTTTTCATTATGGCTGGGAGAATGAGACCAGTTTACCAGGCGCACTGAGACACTTTAAGTGAGGAGGAGAAGGGGGGGAGTAGGGGGAGATGATGAGACTGTAGAAGTGAGGTGTGAGCTTGTTTTCTCGAGGGGTTGTCCAGACTGGCTGGCACCCGCCTTACACTAAGTTTAAATTTTACTCCCATAATCTCTTGAGAGAGGTTGAAGCTCCATCTCCCAGGCTCTGAATTAGCAGGGAGTAATACACTGATGCCTCATGACCTTTTCCAAAAGCAGTAATCACCACAACGAGAGTATCTGCCACTTTAGGGGGGTGTATGCTACTCCCAAAAATAGTGCCTACAGAATTGAGACATGGGAATCCCAAAGTGTTGCACCAAATTTTCAAAGGATCTCAACTCTCCACTCTCATATAGGTCACGGAGTGTATTAACCTCCCTCACAATCTACTCTGTCCAGTAGAAAGGAGACTTATTAATACATAGTTTGGGGTTCAGCCATATGCTCGAAGCAGCATTTAAATAAATGTCAGAATTAAACACAATGAACACATTTGTCCATACCGAGTGCAAATGTGATATAACTGGATGTAACTTAAATGTTATCAAACATGTGTAGTTACTTTCTTTTTGTACACACTGAACATTGCATAGGTTTTTAGTGAGCTTTAACTTCTCCAGTTAGTTTGATAGAAAGGCTTTGTAATGGAGAAATAGGGGAAAGAATGTCCTGTTCAATACAAAACCAGGGAGGGGATCTCTCAGGTCGAAGCGACTAATGAGCCAAATTTTTGTGACCGAATGCATAATAATAAAACAAAATCTTGGGTAGGCCTAACCCACCTTTGTCAATCGGCCTATGCAACTTACTGAAATGTAATCTGGGACATTTACCATTCCAAATTAAGGAGTTCGCTGTGCTATGAAATTGCTTGAAATAAGCAAGGGGGACATATAAATGGAGAGATTGTAGCAGGTAGATGAATTTTGGAATACACTTAATTTTAATAACATTAACCTTCCCAATCATAGATAAATGTAATGAAGCCCACCTGCCTACATCACAGGTAAAAATGAACTCTAACTAAATCACAAAAATTTGCTGGGAATAAAATACCCAAATGCTTAATGCCCTGTTTGAGCCAATGTAAGGAGCCTGGCTGAAAAGCCGTTACTGGGCAGTATGCTGTCATAGCCAAAGCTTTGGATTCAGACTAATTAACTCTGTATCCTGAGAACTTATAAAAGGAATGAATAATTCTGTGGAGGCAAGGCATAGATCTAGTGGGGTCGGAGACGAATAATAAAATATCATCTGCATAAAGCAAAAGCTTATGCACCACACCTCCCACAATCACCCCTGGAAAATCCTCCTCCTTTCTTATGGCTGCTAATGGTTCCAGGGCATTAAAAAACTGATTCATTTGTTTGTACTGTAAAGTAATCCATCCAATAAAAGTATTCCCAAAAAAGACTATCCCATTCCACCATATCAAACACCTTTTCAGCGTCAAGTGAGATGGCAGCGACTGGAGTCAAATGCCTAATGTTATCAGAAGAGTTACGGCCCCGAATAAACCTCACCTGATCTATATGTATAAGAGATGTCATAATCGGTTATCCAAAATTTTGCAACACATCTAAACACGCCAGGGTGTGATCTGAGACTAAAATGTTTCCAATTGAGCAATCAACAATGGACTTGGATATAAAAAAATACAAATAATCTATTCTAGATTCAATTTTACTTATGAAAAAAATTTATAGTCCATACAAGATGGGTTCAAAAGTCTCCAAATATCTGTAAAACCAAGATTTTTACACATCCTGTGAAGCGTCAGTGTTGCTCGAGGGGGCTTGCACACTTTTGCTTCACTATGATCAAGGACCATGTCCATTAAAAGATGAAAGACTCCTCCCAATATTATATCATGAGTCATGCCAGCGGCTTGATCTCCCTTCAAGATCTATAAAAAAGCCCTTATCATCCACATTAGGTGCTTAAATATTAGCCAAAATAAGACTATGTCCCTGAATTTCTGCTAAAACAATAATGGCTCTTCCTAATTTATCTTTAATCTGTTTGAGACATTTGAATTGTAGATGTTTTACTTGTCAGTGTAATGACTCTTACTCGAGCCAGCACTATAGAAAACGTGCCCACTCCATATCTTCCCAAATTTTTTTATCAAATAACCTTCCTTCTTTGTATGTGGTGCCCCAACCCATTCATATTCCACGAACATTTGACATTTTGACATGTAAGAAAAAATTAAATACCAGCATAAAAAACAAAACAAAAAGGCACTCAGACTTTTCAAACAGTCAAACGAATGTTCAGTGAGCCAGTCCTCTAGGCTGCAACATGAGTTCAAACAACTGAGTTACTAACCCAAAAACTTTACATGAAATATTACACAAAATGAGCTCCAGCCAGTAGGGGGAACCAGCACAAAAAAGGCACACAGATTCTTCAAACAGTCAAGCAAATGGAGTTGTGTCCACATGGTTGCAAAATGAGCACAGCAAGGTAACTTATTCACTCCATTGACTTTATCAAGGACATTGCTTCCTGTGGGCATGTGAATGATGTATGGCCATCCTTAGCATCTATTCTCAATTTGGCCATGAATATCAGTGCAAAAGCAAACTTCCATTAATGTAAAAGTTTCGTATATTCCTTGAATCGGTCGTGTTTCACTCTTATTGAATTTGCAATTCTGGGAACAAGAAAATGCTGTGTTTTTATCCAAGAAAGCCCTCCTTTACTTCCTTTACTTCTAGCCTCACGTAACACGAGATATTTATCGGATGATCTCAGAAGTATGGCCAGAATGGATTGGGACCTGTCTCCCTCAATGGATTGCCGAACCCTGTGAGCATGCTCGATTTCCAGCTTATGGCCTGCTATTTCGGGCACACTCGAGAAGAGCCCATCTAGAAATTTCAACATATTATGTCCCTCCTCTCCCTTGGGAACACCAACGATACGGATGTTATTCCACTAGCTATGGTTTTCCAAGTCCTCCAACTTCTCCCAGAAACGCTCCGAATCCACCTTGGTTGGTAGCGGGATAGCAGATAATTTCATCTCTGATGACACCCGATAATCAATCCATTTCTCGACATCCCCCACTCTTGTAACCACCTCAGTGAAGTTTGCCTCCATGGCAGTGATCGATCGACATATCACAGCAAGATCCTCCAAGTCAGCGATGACCTTCGTTAACATTGCCGATATGTTCAGCATTTCTCGCCACAATTCCTGCACTTCTCCAACTACGTCGGTTCCCTGGCTTGGGGCCTGTTCGGATGTGTCAGCTTTAGCATGTAAGTGTCTTTTAATATCTCCAGAGCCCCGAGGATTTTTGAATTCTTTGACATTGTCCTCCTAGATCAGTTATGGAATAGAGTGTATTTAATCTTACCGGTTTATGTCATTAAAAGTAATAAAACTAGCAAAGTGTGCAGAGCTCGCTGTTCATATGTCAAATCCTCACATGTAGTCACTTGACCATAAATACATTTTGTTTTAATTTGGGGTGGAAATACTTATGATGCTTAAACGCTCTTTGTTATTACATTTGTCGACACACACATTTTAATAGAGATAACATGAACGATTTTGTGAATGATTCAGTGTTTTAAAACTAATCAGTTGAGTGAATGACTCAAAAACTCACTTTAAAACACAAAAAGACTCACTGTGCCACCTACAGAATAGAGTGAACGAATCAGTGTGCAAATTTGAACAAATCTTTTTTGTTTATGGATTCAAAATATTCAAGTCACTGGGATGAATCAAAATCATAACCACTAATGAGTGATCGTTGTGAGGAGACACTGTCTGCTAAATGTGATGATGACAGGAGCCAGGTTAGAGCTTTTCTTTGGTTAAGAGGGTTGTGATATCATCTTTGTTTCCCCACTGCAGTGGTGACGTGTTGCTGTGGGAGCAATGATGCATGAGCTGTGGCCAGAGGCTGTGTTATGCCTATATGTGTGTGTTTTCACACATTAACTACTGCTTTGTCTCTCTGAACTATCACTGTTCACTTAGCATATGATCTGTGGACAGGAGGTAACAAAAATGTCCTCATAGTTTTCTCATTTCATAAACACAAAGACTCTTTTTTTAAAAAAAAAAAGCTTTTTTGTTTTGGATATAGGATGAGACTGCCCTCTAGTGGTATTGCTCAAAATCTTTCTGCGTAAGCATTACAGTATTTGAATGCACATCACATACACTGACATCAATACATAGAGTACAGTATTGTGTGGTTGTGTAATAGACATAGGCCATAATTCATGAATTACTGACTTATATGTCGTTGCCATGGTGCAGTGGTATTGTATTTGCTTGTGACACAAAGTAGTTCCCATTAGGCCAGGTTCAAACAGGTATGTCAGGCTGTAAATAAAATGATGAGAAAAATAATCATGGTCTAAATACAGCCTTTAATAAGCCACACTAACTTAAGCAACTGTCATCATTAAAAGGCTACTAATTAAAGCTCATTTATCTATGTCTGTTAAAATACTTTCTTCTTTTTCAGCTTAATGTGAGACAACTGAAAAAACTTTTCTGTTTTTTTGAGTTGCCTGATTCCGTTTATTGACACTTAGTGATGCAGAAACTCAGTTTATTAGTGATATGTGTAGTTTGTAAACAGTAAATTTTTTGACTTATTAATATTAATGTCTAAATTTAAATTTGTTGTATTTGTTTTCTATGCACAACAGAACCGCCAGCTGTTGAAGGACAGCTTCATGGTGGAGCTTGTGGAAGGGGCGCGGAAACTACGCCATGTTTTCCTATTTACTGACCTCCTACTCTGTGCCAAACTGAAGAAACAGATCGGAGGGTATGGGAAAATCTCCATGTTTCCTCTTCCTTGTCTTCTCATTTCATTTCTATCCTTTTGTCTCACTCTCTTCCTATTTTTAAATATAGATCAGTTCATCTCACATTCACATTAAATGTGTTATTGAGTCCAATACGCATGTTATTTTCGCAACCGAGCCTAAAATCTTGACTCTTAAGAACTGTGGGCCTGATTTGATCTGGACACTAAAGCAACATCAGTACACCATAATCACATTATTGGATGTGTTTTTGCCTAGATATTAAATTTTGCTCTTTTCCCCTTTTCTTTCTCGTCCCTGCAGGAAGAGCCAGCAGTATGACTCTAAGTGGTATATTACTCTCTCGGACCTCACCTTTCAGACAGCAGAGGAGTCAGAGCCCCTTTCTATCCCACAAGCCGCTGACGAGGAATTGGACGCTATTAAGATCAAGATCTCTTCCCTCAGGAGTGAGATCCAGAGAGACAGGGCAAGATATAATTTTATTGCATTTCTATTTCTTTGACAATTATTTAGTATTTCTGTGCATCTAATATGTTAGTGGCTTTTAATGGGATTGATTATCTGATTGTGTGAAATACACTCACTGAGAGCTTTATTAGGAACACCTGTACATTTACTTATTCATGCGGTTATCTAATCATCCAATTGAGTGGCAGCAGTGCAATGCATAAAATCTAACAGATACGGGTCAGGAGCTTCAGTTAATATTCACATCAACCATCAGAATGGAGAAAACAATTGATCTCAGTGACTTCGACCGTGGCATATTTGTTGTTGCCAGACAGGCTGGTTTGAGTATTTCTGTAACAGCTGATCTCCTGGGATTTTCACACACAACAGTCCCTTGAGTTTAATCAGAATGAGGCCAAAAACAAAAAACATCAAGTGGGTGGCTGTTCTGCAGACAGAAACACCTTGTTGTTGTTGAGAGAGGCATACGGAGAATGGCTAGACTGGTTCGAGCTGACAGAAAGGCTATGGTAACTCTGATATCTCCTCTGTCCAATTGTAAGGAGCAGAATCTCAATCTCAAAAGGCACAACATGTTGAACCTCGAGGCATATGGGCTACAACAGCAGAATGTGTATGTATATATCTATACACTCACCTAAAGGATTATTAGGAACACCATACTAATACTGTGTTTGACCCCCTTTCGCCTTCAGAACTGCCTTAATTCTACGTGGCATTGATTCAACAAGGTGCTGAAAGCATTCTTTAGAAATGTTGGCCCATATTGATAGGATAGCATCTTGCAGTTGATGGAGATTTGTGGGATGCACATCCAGGGCACGAAGCTCCCGTTCCACCACATCCCAAAGATGCTCTATTGGGTTGAGATCTGGTGACTGTGGGGGCCATTTTAGTACAGTGAACTCATTGTCATGTTCAAGAAACCAATTTGAAATGATTCGAGCTTTGTGACATGGTGCATTATCCTGCTGGAAGTAGCCATCAGAGGATGGGTACATGGTGGCCATAAAGGGATGGACATGGTCAGAAACAATGCTCAGGTAGGCCGTGGCATTTAAACGATGCCCAATTGGCACTAAGGGGCCTAAAGTGTGCCAAGAAAACATCCCCCACACCATTACACCACCACCACCAGCCTGCACAGTGGTAACAAGGCATGATGGATCCATGTTCTCATTCTGTTTACGCCAAATTCTGACTCTACCATCTGAATGTCTCAACAGAAATCGAGACTCATCAGACCAGGCAACATTTTTCCAGTCTTCAACTGTCCAATTTTGGTGAGCTCTTGCAAATTGTAGCCTCTTTTTCCTATTTGTAGTGGAGATGAGTGGTACCTGGTGGGGTCTTCTGCTGTTGTAGCCCATCCGCCTCAAGGTTGTGCGTGTTGTGGCTTCACAAATGCTTTTCTGCATACCTCGGTTGTAGCGAGTGGTTATTTCAGGCAAAGTTGCTCTTCTATCAGCTTGAATCAGTCGGCCCATTCTCCTCTGACCTCTAGCATCAACAAGGCATTTTTAGCCCACAGGACTGCCGCATACTGGATGTTTTTCCCTTTTCACACCATTCTTTGTAAACCCTAGAAATGGTTGTGCGTGAAAATCCCAGTAACTGAGCAGATTGTGAAATACTCAGACCGGCCCGTCTGGCACCAACAACCATGCCACGCTCAAAATTGCTTAAATCACCTTTCTTTCCCATTCTGACATTCAGTTTGGAGTTCAGGAGATTGTCTTGACCAGGACCACACCCCTAAATGCATTGAAGCAACTGCCATGTGATTGGTTGATTAGATAATTGCATTAATGAGAAATTGAACAGGTGTTCCTAATAATCCTTTAGGAGAGTGTATATACACATATATATGTGTATATATATATATACATACATGTGTATATATATATATATATATATATATATATATATATATATATATATATATATATACTATCCTGCTATATACTATATTTCACAACACGAAAAAGCAACAAACAAATAAAATACATATAATATATTTTTGTTCTAACCATTTATTACCATGACAAATGACAAGACATTTTGTTAATCACTTGGTTTCTATTTCTGCCCTAAGTGGTTTCTACTTCTGCCTATATCACCCTGGGTAGCCCCAGCCACAAGGAAATCAAATATGTTCTAATTGACTGTGCTTGTGTTACATTACACATCATTTTTGCATTCAGTGTGGAATTTTATCACATTGCACCTGGTTAGGACATAGTGTAAGACTGAATATCTTTTAGGCTAGACAGCATTATTGGGCTTCATAGACACATTTGAACGTTTAAATGCACATAAGATATCCAAAATTGCTGTCAAATGTTCAGATTTAATGTCCAGGAACATGTCTATGATGCCCCAACATGCTGTTAGAGGGAGAGTTTACCCTAAAACGAAAATTCTGTCATCATTTACTCACCCTCATGCTATCCCAGATGTCTATGACTTTCTTTCTTCTGCTGATTTTCAGAAAATATCTCAGGTCTGTAGGTCCATACAATGCAAATGAATGGTGGCCAGAACTATGAAGGTCTAAAAAGCATATAAAGACAGCATAAAAGTAAATAATTTGACTCCAGTGATTAAATCCATGTCTTCAGAAGAGATATGATAGGTGTGGGTGAGAAACATATTGATATTTAAATCCTTTTTTACTATTAATCTCCACTTTTACTTACATATTCTCCTTTTGTTTTTGGTGATTCACATTCTTTGTGCATATTGGGCTGGAAGGAGAATATAAAGGAAAAAAAGGACCTAAATATTGATCTGTTTCTCACCCACACATATAATATTGCTTCTGAAGATACAGATTTAACCACTGGAGTCATATGAATTGCTTTTATGCTGCCTTTTTGTTCTTTTTGGACCTTCAAAGTTCTGGCCACCATTCACTTGCATTGTATGGATTTATAGAGCTGAGATATTCTTCTATAAATCTTCATTTGTTTTCAGCAGAAAAAAGTCATAGACCTCCGGGATGGCGTGAGGATGAGTGAATGATGTGAGAATTTTCCTTTTTTGCTGTACTATCCCTTTGATGTAGGCAGCCCACTAGGTTTTCAGCCTACATATTTTGCTCCCTTCCACAGAGGGCCAACAAAGGGTCAAAAGTCATGGAAAGGCTTAGGAAGAAGCTGTCAGAACAGGAATCTCTACTGCTGCTGAACTCTCCCAACATGCCCCTTAGAGCGCACAACCGCAATGGAAAGGTGAGATGCAGTGATGCACAACCTTTCTGTCAACTCTGATTTTCATCCTCATACTTCTCATTGTTCCCGCTCAAGCTCACAGTCTGTGTGCCGGTTATGTGTTCCAGAGCTACACGTTTCTGATCTCGTCAGACTATGAGCGTGCGGAGTGGAAGGAACTAATTCGAAAACAGCAGAAGAAATTTAAGTGGCACAACACACACCTTTTCAGCTCTATGAATTACAGAATGTTTGCTTGCTGAAAACAGTAGCATGTCAGGTGATAGAGTTTGTTTTTATACTGTGTATTGTTGCTCATTCACACAGGCTTTAAGAGCTTCAGCCTGTCCTCCATGGAGCTGCAGATGCTCACAAACTCTTGTGTCAAACTTCAGACGGTCCACCACATCCCCCTTACTGTCAATAAAGAGGGTAAGAGCCCTTTTACCTTATTTTAAACTTTAAATCTTGTGATTTGTCTTATTGTGCATAATTCAGCAGTGCACATATTTATTAGGAATTATTAGGTTATCATATCCTTTCATCAAAATGTAATTTCTGCTGACGTAGCTAATAATATCTTTGCCTGTCCAATCAAATCACGCTCTACATTACTTCCCACTAAATATTCTGTTTCACTCTGGAATATGTCACATTACGAAAGTTGCATATGTTGCAAATTATTACTTATTTTGTATTTTTGAGAGATGAAAATATTTCTTAGCTTATTTAGTTTCATTTTTTTATGTACTTTATGTATTTAAAATTGGATTGTTGGGCATATTTTTTACTTTTTTTCTTTCCACTTTTTGCTAACAGAAGATGAAACCACTGGACTGTATGGATTCCTGAATGTAATTGTCCATTCTGCCTCTGGACTTAAACAGAGCTTAAGTATGTGTCTCTTTCTCTCTCTCTCTCTTCCACTGTCTGTGTTCATCAAAGGTCATGTACACATTTCCTTAGTCCACATTAAAATGTCAGTATCTTACAGTTGCTGTAGTTTCCTCACATGGTAGCTGATCTCTGTATCCCTGTCCCCTTTCTTTAGATCTATATTGCACATTAGAGGTGGATTCTTTTGGCATCTTTGTGAATAAAGCTAAAACAAGAGTGTACAGATATACTACAGAACCCAAGTGGAACGAGGTAATCCCACACACCTGTCTCTGTCTATACACCACCGAAATGAAAAGGCCTCACTTAAAGCATAAGTGAGGCCATGTGGAATATGCAGGCCTTCTGGACAAATTGTATTATAATTTAATTAGGAGCAATTACCATCCTCCAAAGTAAAGGGGAGCAAACAAGGAAATGAGGGATGGCAGGTGTCAACCCTTACATTGTTTTATGCCTTTTTGTTGGTTAGTAGATCCCTACATTAGAACTTTACAGTCAGTCATTAGTTCTGTACATTAATTCTGTACAGTTTGTTCATTGTAATACTGAATGAAAAACTGTAATAACCTTTGAACCCCACTGTGTGTACATGCTTTAGGAGTTTGAGATTGAGTTAGAGGACTCTGAGACATTGCGTCTACTGTGCTACGAGAAGAGCTACAACAAAGCTAAGATGAACAAAGAGGACAGGGAGAGCACGGACAAAATAATGGGCAAAGGACAGATGGCGGTACGATCGTCCAGCACACGGTCACTGCTTAAGCATTTCACCTTCAAGTTGGTTGTCAACACTTGTTTAGACGCAATTGTTGTGTGTCAAGCTTAAATTTGCTTGGCTCTAACATGTACTATTGTGTTGTTTCTGAGTGTCATTCACTACCTGGGACCTTAGTGAGCATGGTTGAAGGTTCTACTCTATCTACTCTTAAAAGAGACACAGGCTATGTCTACATTAATCCGGATGCATTTTAAAATTGCATTTTCGAAACGCTTTCCATCCACACTGCCGTTTTCAAGCGTTTTTCAAAAGTTGCTCGTTCACACGTTCTTAAATCCCCTTACTGCACATGCGAAAAATTGCTGTTCTATGTACGATCTGAAATGCAATTGTCCTTGTGTTCGGTTGCCAGACAGCAATTCAGAGTAAACTCCCTGTCATCTTTGAATGACTGCAATATGAATTTTGTACAAAGTGCCATTTATCTTTAACAACGCTAATAAAGTGAATAACAGGCACAACAACACCGCTACAACATAGTCCGCCATTTTTTGGGTTCAATGGATCACATGACCAAAAATACATAATTGTTTTCAGATATATCCGTTTTCCCTGTCCACACTAAAACACGAAGACAGAGTTTTCAAATTGATCCACTTGAGAGAGCATTTTCGAAAAGCTCAGTTTTCCCTGTCAAAAACGCCATATCAGTGTGGACGTTTTCAAGCGAAAATGTATTGGTGTTGACGTGGCCACAGTCCCAGATGCTCACCAGGCTTTAAATGACCCCAGACATTTAATCAGGTGTTTAATAGATATGGTGTTATTCACTATGCCCTGGCTTTTAAGGTATCAAATCATCCATAATTAATGTGTCCCGTCTGAAAATGTCACATTCAAAATGTCACCGTCAGATCAGCTGACCTATCGGTCCCCTCCTTAGAGAACTTTGTATTTTCCTTGGTGCTGGGGTCTTACAGAAAGCACTGAATTCTCTTAGCTACAAACGATTCTTTGTGAAGTCAGTTTGAGTGCATCTGGTTCTAAAAGTAAAAGGGGTGGGGCTAGTAATGTGTTTGGGGGGGTTTGTGTTATGCTTTGAATCCTAAAAGAGTCCTAAAAGCCTAAATGAAAACAACAAGCTCCCTTTGGATATTTAAAAGCCATCAGCTAGCTGTGATTTTGATGCATCGAGAGCATTTGTGACTTACACTACCGTTCAAAAGTTTAGGGTCACTTACTCATTCTTTATTTATTTATTTATTCACATTTTAGAATAAAAGTAAAGTCATCACAACTATGGAATAATAGAAATTGAAATATGGGAAATATGTTGTGACTAAAAAAATGCCTAGATTTTGCAGAAAAGTACTCTTGGCATTTTCTCAACCAACTTCTTGAGAAATCACACTAGGATGCATTTAAAACAGTATTGAAGTAGTTCCCATCTATATACTGGGCTTTTCTTATTTATTTGGTCCAAGTCATCAATTTAAAAAACTTTTTTTAAATACAATTTTAGTTTTGTTATTAATAAATTAATATGTTGGCACAATTACATTTTGTCTACAAAACTGACTTAAAACATTTAAGCAAGCCTTCAGATCAAAAGGTTTTTAAGGTCATAAGAAACATAACGGTAGTGTAATTGCACGTTCAACAGCAAATAATTTTGACTCGTCTCTCAGTTTAAATAATCTTGGTTATAGTAAAGCCAGACAATAAACATTAAAAACACACTGTAATGGTATACACTGGGCCGTAGGTATTGGGGTGAACGGTTGTAACGATTTGGAGGGCCCACAACATACTTTAAATTATATTTTTTTAATATGAAAGGGGTCCAAACCAGTGTACAGTCAGGTAGCTCAGAATTCCATGCTATGGTCCTGAGTATACAGTATAAGTATAGCAACAAAACTTAAATATGTTAATATAGGACAAGTGTAAAAAAGTCTAAATCTAGTCAGCCCACATAAGGATGCCAGAAGAGACAGAACATAATTTCCTGTAAGCACTTTTTACATGGTGCAAATTCCACCAAGATAAAGTTAATTAACTAGAAAAGGATTCCTGCTTCCAAAAGGAAGATTTAGAAAACATTTCATAAACAGTATTTTTTTCCCGAATAATTTATGTCAGTGCTTTAACAAAGATATGAGCTTCACAAGTATGTGATCCCATTTACTTTTTACTATTATTAGTGCCCTTCTGTGTCTGTGAAAGAACATTAGCAACATTAGCAGCATCATGCTGCTAATGTTGTCGTTAAAGCTTAAATCCTCTTGAACCAGGAGCATTCTTTTTAAATATAAAGATTTGTTATTTTGCTGATTAGTTCTTGTTATAACCAAGTTCAGTATCCAGTGGTTTGCCAACAAATGAACTGTGAAAATTAAGCTGAATCTAGAGTTCTACATGGACCTGTGCCATAGTGAAATGTAATGAGTAGACTGAAAGACAGCAAAAAACTGTACATTTTTCCACCCAGCACTCTGAGAGAGAGTGAGATGCTGATTGTCCCGCAGGGCTTTAGTGGCTGTGGGTTTATAGGACGTGCAAGGCAGCTTACTCAAGAGACTGGTAAGTCAAGGGATCATCTATTACGTAGTTGTAGAAAAAGAAATTTGACAAAAAGAGAAAGACTACTGTTCAAGAATCAACTACAAAAAATAGTCAGCACAGAGTTCTTTATAGATGTATTGCTTCTTTTTATTTTAATTGTCTGATTATTGTGAATTTACACATTTGTTTTTTGTGTACATATGTGTGTTGCATTTTTGTACAGTATGTTTCCAAGATAAGGAATTCTTGCATTGCCCATGTTTTTTGAGCAAAATTATTTAAAAACATGAAACAAATCCATATAGTTTTTATTGAGTCAAGTTGAAATGTGCAGACAGGGAGTTTTTTTTTAATAATCTGCCCTAAACGTCAACATTCTCAATCACATTTAGAGATTATATTTCAAGATGATAATACTACAGTATATGATTATTAATCTTTTATTTATGTGTGTGGGCACCTATGCCAGCGAAACTCTAATGACCTTAGTTGGCATTGGTGGGCGAGCGGGCACTGCCCCTGTTCTCACTCTACAACCTGCCTGCCAAAAGGGCAGACAGAATGACTGAGATGACGAGATTTGATAGCCGAGAAAGATCAGGCCTTACACGAGACCATATGGAGATTAGACCAGGATTAGGGAAAGGAACATGCTGAATTTGGCTTGCTCCAGATGGTGCCCTTACTACATTTGTTTAAGAGGGGATGAGGGGTTGGAGAAAATGGCTGGTGATTTACAAAACCACTGTATATGGAGAACTGGCATAATGGAAAATTTAAATATTTGATTTGTCTTTGCTGTGAGTGAAAAACCTGTATATGAAAAGAACTTTATAACAGCTGTTTAGGGGTCCAAGCACTGAAGGTGCTTTGGTTTTTGCTCAAATCTCTGCAACCGTAAGGGCTAGAATCAACATTCTTTATTCCTCTGATTCATTGAGTAAAGCCCTACAAAACATATATACCTGTCTTTAAAAATGTACGAAATTTTTATTTTTTTTTTAAAAGCAAATTTTTTAACTTCTCGCCATTTGTCTGATTCACACGAAATTTCAAATGTCAAATTTGTTTGTTTATGCACAATTTGATTCATCGACAAATATCTACTCATCACATTTTGAGGATGCACACAAAATTTCATAGGGGGTGCTACAACTAAAAAACTGTCATAGTTCCGCAAAAGATTGATCAACAAAGTTCAAAGGCTGTTTGTCTGATTTACACGAAATTTGGTATACATCATCTACAGGTCCTCCTGACAAAAAGTTATCAAAATAATTTTGATTTGTTAAAACGTTCAGAACATTTAAGCCAATATGTTTTTGGGTGTAGCCTGTAATGACTAATTGACTTCTATCTTGTGAGTGCAATATTCAAACGTAATACACATGGACGACCGAACATTCTGAGGTCACATGCAAAATTTCATGAATTTCTGATGCTAGGGGCCTCTATTACTTAAGAAATTCCTATTTGTGCAACTATTATCAAAGCAGTTGAAATTTGACAATAAAACAAATGTGTCCACTGAATCTATTCTGTCAGAACTGGACATCTTCTACACATGTGCTTGGAACTCTATAATTGCTGCTTGCAGATATGTGTTTATGTTTTCTGTGTCTTAAATAGTTGGATTCTCAGATGCTCCAGGGTAAAGACTGGCAGAGAACTGTTATCCCTATGAACGGGGTGAGTGTATATACACATCTGATCTTCTAATGCAATCCTAACATCCATTCCCTCAATTGCTGAATAAACTGGATGTACTTTTTCTATAGATTGAGGTGAAAATATCAATGAAATTTACCAGCCGGGAGTTCAGCCTGAAGAAAATGCCCTCAAGGAAGCCAATGGGTGTGTTTGGAGTAAATATCTCCAGTGTGACAAAGTAAGTTTAAAAAAGAAGACTGCATACAACAAACAATGTTTCAGATATTAAGTAAGGGGAAATGTGCAGACAGAAAGTCAGTATCACAATGTAAACCATGATAGATTGATCATGACGCTTATTACATGGCTATCTACCCAATAAATAACTGGAAATTAATTATTGATTTGAGTTAAAATTATTGTATTATGTGATTAGACCACAAAGTGATAGGAGAAAAACAAAACTATCTCAAATATGTATGAAATCTGTTGTCTGGGACAGTGGTCAGTTATACAGTGAACCAGTCATTATTGAAAAATATGTAACTGCAGAATGCTGTATTTGGCCATTCAGAATCATGGAATATGACCAGTCATCCTTGCATTAGTCTACTGTGCTTGTTAATGTACATTTTTGGAAAGAAATCCAAAAATGGAAAAGGGTTGTCCCTAAGTGGATCTGAACTCAAATTCTGAGCTCTTATTTATTAGATAGTTCTTCAAAAATTCAGGACACTTTTGTATGAGAATAGACATACACAGGCTAAAATGATTAATGGAATGTGTGCCTCTGCTAGCATAAGAAAATGATGTTCCCTCTCACAAAAAGAACCATAAAGCACACACGTCTTGATGCTGTACATATTTGTGCAAAATATATTATGTCAAATAAAATTTGTCATATTGAGAAAATTGGAGCTCATAGATCTCTGACTTTTTGCAAGCAGTGTTTGTGGTCTGATTTGAATGACCGTAATAAAGATTGCCTGTTATGAGCTTTCTAATAGGTTTAAGGCCGGAGCCAAATAATGCCATTTAAGACAGCATGACAACACCGGTACAAACACTCAGATCCAACATGTGCACTTTACAGGGCACTTTAGATCTCTTCATGAGCAAAACCTAGCAGCTTTTTATTGTTCTATTAAACATCTACACGCGAAAATTAGTCATTTAAAAAAAAAAGAAGAAAAAAAAAAGCACCACAAACATAGTCCATACAAATTGTGCACTATATTCCAAGTCTTCTGAACACAAAGATTTTTGGAAAAATATCTCTGCTCTGTAGGTCCATACATGGCAAATGAATGGTGGCCAGAACTTTGATGGTCCAAGAAGCATATGAAGGCAGCATAAAAGTAATCCATAAAACTCTAGTGGTTAAAAACATACAGTATCTTCACAAGTGATATGATGGGTGTTGGTGAGAAACAAATCAATATTAAGTCTATAAATTCTCCTCCCTGCCCAGTAGATGGTGATATGCACAAAGAATGTGAGTCACCAAAAACAAAAAAATGTGAAAGTGTAGATTTACAGTATATAAAAAAGGACATAAATATTGATCTGTTTGTCATTCACGCCTATCATATCACTTCTCAAGATATTGATTTAACTTCTAGAGTCATGTGGATTGCTTTTATACTGCCTTTATTTGCTTTTTGGGCCTTCAAAGTTCTGGCCACCATTTATCTACATTATATGAACCTACAGAGCAGAAATATTCTTCTAAAAATCTTAGTTTTTTGTTCAGTAGAAGAAAAAAAGTCTTACACATCTGGGATGGCATGAGAGTGCGTAAATGATAAGATCATTTTCATTTTTGGGTGAACTATCCATTTAAGTCGATATCCGAAATAGTTTTCTCCATCATAGCTCTCAAATCTCATTTGGATTTGCATATTCAAACATATTCAAACTTTGCGCCATATTTAGATTTAACGCAAATGAAAATGTATTTCAAACATATTTGAAATGTATGTTTGCATATGCCCTGATTTTGTTAGGTTGACCATTATTTAATTTGTTGTTTTTGTCACAAATTCATCCTCATCAAACGACTGGTTTCAAAATGTTTATTGTACATCTTGTTCACAGACGTGAGCGCTCTAAAGTTCCCTACATAGTCAGACAATGTCTGGAGGAGATCGAAAGAAGAGGAATGGAGGAAGTGGGCATCTACCGTGTCTCGGGAGTGGCTACTGACATCCAGGCACTCAAAACGGCCTTTGACACCAGTGAGTATGTCCTTAAAACTTGTGGTTTTTATATAGATCAGCAACTAATGTGGCTGAGTGGAGCAATTTTGTTTGTTTTTTCGACAATTGTCTTGAAAATTAAATTGACTGCAGCAATTGTCAAATTTTTCATTATTGTCCCTTTCTCTCTCTCTTTCTCTCTTTTTCTGTAACAGATAATAGGGATGTGTCAGTAATGATGAGTGAGATGGATGTGAATGCCATTGCTGGAACGCTGAAGTTGTACTTCAGGGAGCTTCCAGAGCCCTTGTTCACTGACGAGCTCTACCCTAACTTTGCAGGAGGCATTGGTTTGTCTTTCCTTCTTACCTAAAAAACTCATTGCTATGTATTTATCAGGCTTGACTATTTGAGAGTAGAACTGTGTTGATTATGTCCTTGTTTCTCTGCAGCTCTTTCAGACAGCGTAGCTAAAGAGAGCTGTATGCTGAACCTCCTACTGTCTCTACCAGAGCCGAACCTGGTCACTTTCCTCTTCCTGTTGGATCATCTCAAGAGGTAGACTAGATGCAGATGACTCTCTCATTACCTTTATGGCTTAAAGGGATAAGTTCATCCAAAGATAAAAATAGTATCATCATTTTACAACCCTCATCTTGAATCTGTAATAAAGTAATGATATTTATTTCGACACTAACCAGCATTGGTTTGTGCATGTCTTGTAACTGAATGCAACATGCCTCTAGGTCTTAAATATTGTCTGATTTTAGGGATAGGTTAGGACTATGACTGGTTGACAGGAATGTTGCACCAAGAACAACAAATTATGTTCATCCCGGAATATGTTCAACTACCTGTTTGCATCAGCTTGCATCAGGTGTAGCTGCTGTTAGCTTGCCATAACACTGATTAACTCTCATTCCTCTTATCATTCTCATGCTTTGTTTTAGGGTTGCTGAAAAGGAGAGCATTAACAAGATGTCTCTTCACAATCTGGCCACTGTGTTTGGCCCGACACTGCTAAGACCTGCAGAGAAGGACAGCAAGATCCCCACTAACCCCACACAGCCTATCACAATGGGAGACAGCTGGTCCCTGGAGGTTATGTCACAGGTACAGTCAGAGACCTATATATGAAGTATGCTTACATACACTTTTTTTTATTGCACTTTTGCATTGCAAAGCTTTCAAAGAGTAGAATACAACCAGATTATTTGTTTTATCATAGATCATTATATAATTGTCAAGGAGCACACTGTGCACAATGTGCATACAGCATCTGGCATCTTGCAATCTGTGAAAACATGTTAGCTTTCCTGTATAAGATGACATCATCAGAAATGTTGTAGTGCCATTGAACGCTAAACCAATCGGATTGGGTTCAGATCATGCAAAAATCATCCAGATTTGGGCAGAAAGACATGTGATTGGTGACTGTTACATATGGTCACCAGGAGATGGCGCCAAGTATATAACACAGACTCGATGCAGACTCATTGAGTCAAATGGCACTCATTCTGTGAAATCTCATTACTAAAATCATGTCTGGATGCTATGCAAACCTTTAGTCATTTTTGTGTTTGTATGTATAATTACATCTTATGTAAAATTATTATGTTTTATTTGTTTTGAGAGGCTTTTGGACACTTGGAGACGTTTTTGTACACTTTTGATTGCTTTGTCGTATCAACACAAAACAAATCTCAGTTACAGTCACCCAGAGATATATAATGTAAAATCAAAAAAATAATGATTTATTTATTTATTTTATTTTATTTTTCAGCAGTTTTTTAGGCCGAGAGTCTCAGAATGTATCGTAATCTATGTCAATAAAAATTGTAAACATTTTCTTCAAGTTATAAACCTTTAATTCTGGGTATGCCATGGAAACAGGAAATCTTTAGAAATGCACTCCGAGCTTAAGGGGTTAATGTCTGGTCATGAAACTATATCGACTTGTCTCTCTCTTGCAATGATCTAATGCAATTACACATTTAAATTATTTACAGTAGTGCATTCCTTCTTTCTAATGATCTTTCAACAATGTTCATTGACTTTTTTTTTCTTTTTTTTTTCCACTTTAGGTGCAAGTTTTGCTGTATTTTCTTCAGCTGGAGACCATCCCTACACCAGACAGTAAGAGGCAGAGTATCCTGTTTTCCACAGAGGTGTAACGGAATACTTACTCCCATTCTAAGTCTCACATCAGTGGGAGAGATAGAGAGAGAGCGTGTGTAGGATATAACAGACACTGGAATGCACAAGAGCGAATAGTTCTGTACAAAAGTGGAATTGCTTCGTCTTTCGCTCATTTTCTAGATATGGCCACTAGAGGGCACTGCAACCCTTTTAAACTTTGAGGAACTCACAATATTTGGAGCACACCTTGAATAATACTGAACTCTAAATGTTCCCTAAAGCAGCTAATTTTTCTCTGTTCATCAATGTCTGTTCAGCACCTTTGCTCTTCATTTCCACAGACCATGGTTGATAATGGATCCCTGAGCATGCTCTTACATTGTGTACATGGGTCTCTAACGCTGTCAAATATGCTGTTTACAGTAAATTTTCTCCACTGGCTCTTTTACGTTTGTCCTCATACATTGAATGTCCCCATTTGTCACTGATGAAAACACACTTGCTCTTTCTGTGCTGCTATCAATTCAATATCCAACCCCAAAAAGTAACAGATTTATGTCAGTGTACAGTAGCCATTTATACTATAGGCTATTCTTACAACTTCGTATTGCAGACTCTTCGAAAGCTGAAAGGAAACAATGATATGTCAATCATTTAAAGAACTTAATTTAGGATTTGTGTGTAAAGTGGTGGTTGGTTCAGTTATAGTCAGGGCTAATGTGATTCTAAGTTGAGAAACTATCCAATAATTGATTACATGAGTAAAGTCTAACTATTCTTTTATTTTGTTTCTTTTTTTTCCCCCCATACCTCTTTTTCAAGCAATATTTAAGATTTGGGGAGTGTGTTTAAACATTAAAAAATATAATACTTTTTTTAATCATTTATTTTTTACTTGTTTTTTTTTTTTTTTCATATTTTGTGAGAAAGAAACTTTCATACAGATCTAAGTACATAATTAAGAGCATCTATATATTTTTCTTCAGTTTTTTTATGCAAAATAAATACAATCATTTTGGTTATTTATTTGTACAACATCAGTGTCTTTTCGAAGTACATCTGTGATTATCAATTATGTTAATTTAGTCTGTGTTGTGAAGTACTGTAGATTCCTTGCATATGCTGTTTTTCTGTTTTATCTCAATCTGAATCTTTGCTTAAGCAGAAATAACATCATAAGCACCCATTCAGCACAGCTAAATGCCTGATGAATCTGTCATTAATTTGTCGATGCTCATATTATGCTAAAGATAGCACAACAATATCAGCGTTTCTCCTGCCATATATCTACTGTTGAGAGATAATCAAATGGAGAGATTTTTTTTTTTACTTCAAAATCTTCCCTCTCTTTATCATCCATCAAATCTCTCCAGCTTCACACACTGTGGTTTATGTCTCGCTATACAATTCAGACTAACTAAACAGCAGTGCCTCTCTGTCTCATTGTAAGACTTTAAGGTAAGACAATAATGCTGTATAATAGCACAAACAGAGATCACTGATGTTTATGTTGCCTCTGTGTCATGTCAGATGTTTTAATGATGTGTGGGTTATTTTCAGAACGATGCAATACAGCTACTGTTTCCCGTTTTCAACTATTACAGCCCCTCCTTATCTTTATTGTCTTTATAGCATTTATGTTAATTATATAAATAAAAGTTAATGCTCTTAGTTTTTTGTTATTTTCGGTTGAAGAGTTAAAAAAGGTGCTTGATTTACTTTATTTAACATGCAGGCATGTTCGTTGATTTAAAGTGGGGTTTGTTTTGATAGCTGTTGTTTGTGCATTTTATGCAATGGTAACGTTAAACCAAATTCTGGCTACTGTAGAAAGAGTTTTGAAAACTGCAACATATCTGTAAAAAGGGGACCTGTACGACAAATGAAAAGGAATTTCTATTAATTCACTGTATTAAGTCGTTTTATATTGTTAACTATGTGCATATCTTGTACGTCCTCTTCTCTGGCTGCGTTTGTCTTTAACCTTGATTGTCAGCACTAAATGCAAATGTCTTGTCTTGCACCCATCTAAGCTTCAGCATTCATAAAAGTTATGTAATTTAAATGTTAATCTTCATTTTACAACATCACATGGGTAACTGAAAGGGTGTACTGTAGACACCAAAGTGTCCTGGAGATATGATTGACTGTAAAAAAGCATTGAAGATTATGAAGTCCCTTTTGTCACTTGTCAAACTGTCCACATTTGCAGCTCTGCATTACATTGTCTTCTGTGACAAATGATGGAGAAAAAACTCAATCATAAATCAAAGACAGGAAAAAACTGTGATATATTGCTCTCAGAAAGCAGGTGATATTAGGGCATACAAAAATGTCTTTTTTTATGTGCTTATTTTGATTCTTGAATGTTACTGGGATAAGAATTTTGGAGCATTGGAAATTGTGCCTGTTAAATGGGAGAGATACAGAGCATGATATTTGAGAAGCTATTATTTGCAGTGCATGTAGTTTAATAACTCATGTGTTTACATTTCTTATAAAAAAATATGAGATTGATTCAATTGTATTGCAGACACTGAGAAAAGTCTACAAACAAGCTCACATGGCCTGTAATTCGTTACAAATTCATTACAAATTCGTTACAAATTTGTATATTCTGTTAAATTATTTAATTGACTCATTGTTTCAATCTGTTCTACTAGGCCTAAAGTCTTCTATGGGAACAAGTGATAGATAAGTGCAAAGAGTGATACTGGAGTATCCACAAAGTGTAACCATTTTAAATCCATCGTCTCATCCACTGTAGTGTTATCACGGTTTATGTTGAAATTTTGCCTTTAAATACAGGATGAGACATGCTGGACATTCACTGGGACAGGCTATGGATTCGCTCCCTTTTTCTTCTTAGGTTTTTGTCACTATTTATTCTTGCTAATACCTTTTAATGTTCTGGTTATAGGACTGTACAAATAGATACTGAATTCTGAAGACTGAAACGTTTGGAAGGCATTTGCGGCCTCTGTTTGTACACAAAATGTTGAATAAAACCTGTATTAGAGAAACGTCTGTCTCGTCATATACATTATAAAATCTGTCTTTCAAATTTATATTAATATTTGGTACCATTTTCCCCCTTTATTATAAATTAAATGCTAATTTAATTATAATTATTGTCCTTTGTACTAACGCTGTTATTAAGTGATTTGTATTGTAATTCATTATCCATACATGCGCTCTTATGTTTTGAATGTCAGTTGATTATTTAAAATGTGTTGTTATGTATGTGTCCTAAAGGGGGCAGTACTGCCTTAGATTGCACCATGAAGTTAGAACGCACCACTGTGAAAAGTGCCTGCTGTGCAGAGACTGAAGCAGTTATTAAAAAAAAACATTTGGATAACTTTTTATTTTAGTTTTTAAATAACCCTTATAAATGGCGGATTTAAGTGAAATTGGTGTCCTGAGAAATGACACTCCGTAAACTCGTGAAACATTCTGACCACGAATTCTGACTTAGCCAATCAGAAGTCTAGAAGGCTACAGCGTGAGTTTGGGGCGAAGGTAGCTGTTTATTCGAGCCGTGGAAGAATGGGTGAGTGTTTTGAAAAACCTGTTGTGAAGTAATGTGTTTTGCAATTCCGTTTGTTGCCGCTAGTGGCGCAGAAATCGGCAACAGCTGGGTTAAACAGTATTATGACTTGAAGATGTGTGCACTGTAAACATTCTTGAACAAAACAGTTAGAAATATATATATATTATAATAATTGTGAGTATATAGAAGACAATTATTCAAATATTATTATTATTATCTAAGAAAAGTATTATATCTACATGAGACCATTTATAAGAAATTTTTAGTTAACATGAACTAACAATGAACAATACTTTTACAGCATTTATGAATCATAGTTCATATTAATTTCAACATATACTATTACATTGTTTTTATTAAAAGTTGTATATATTAACATTAGTCAATGCACTATGAACTAACATGCACTAACAATGAACAATTGAATTTTTACAATCCAAAATGAACAAAGATGAATAAATGCTGTAAAAATATATTGTTTATTATTGTTTCATGATACCTTATGCATTAACTAATATTAACAAAGGGAGCCTTATTGTAAAGTGTTACCTGTGGAAAATGACTTTCCAAGAATGCATAACATCAAAGTTCATGTATAGTAGTAGATGGTGTTAGCAAAGATAGCATTGTTAAGAAAAAACACACTTTTTCAGATCACATGAAAAAAAAAAAAAAGCCTTTGATACGTTTTTACATGCCCCTATTATAGATGTAATTATTTTCTTATTTGTTTCTTAACTCTGTAAGGTCATTGCTAGCTACTGTATGTTCTTTAAAAAGTAGCCTAGATTGTTTTGTGTCAAGAGAGCCATCATTATTTTTTTTTTCACGAGTATGCATCAGTGTCATGATGACATCGGAAAGCTTCCTATGAGAACAGCCTGCTGGGTTTATTTTTGATGCTTTATGTCTAGTCCTGTTCTCCAGTAGTACGATAAGAAGAACTGTTTCCTGTCCTTATTATGAGACTCTGAGCTTTGAGGAAGAGAAGGGATAGATTGAGTTAAAATACAGAATGACACTCTGTCATAATGCTGTTATGGAAAAGTGAGCTCTGTTTCCTCTGCTGCTCTTTGATTAATCATGTTCACAGTTCTATCTTTCTTCTCCGGCTGTTGCTCCTCCCTGCCAGGGCTTAAAAGCTCTGACCGTTACAGCGTGGCTGGCCTCTGATAACACTATCCATCTCCCATCACTGCCCTGCCTGCTCCGAGAGGCCTGCTTGCTCCAGATTTCACTAACACTTGTTCTTTTCTCTTTCCTCCTCTTCCAATCGAGTTCCATGTCTCCCTCTTTTACATTGACATGCAATTTACTCTTGTTTTCTAGTCTTGTTTTTCCGTATCTTTCTGTCACCTGATCTCACAGGTTGGTTTGTCAGTTCTTGTTGTGCATGGGCCAATTTGGCTGTTGGTCGCAGAACTTGGAAGATCCCTTCTTTCACCCTTCTCACGTCTGGTATCTGTCAATCACTCAGTATCACTAACTTGCCATGTCTGCATGTGACCTGACACACGTTTCCTGTGTCTAAAGACAAATCAACACCCTTTGATCTTGCAAGGGAGCTTTCGTATTTAGTCACACTGAGCTTAAAAGTCTTCAGATTTTGCCTCATAATCGTGTAAGAACAAATGCTAGGAAAGCTTTAGGAGTCCACTACTACATTTAATCAGAGCTGGAGTAGTTTTCTGGGATATGTAAAGAACAATTAGAGAACACAAATTCTTTCTGTCTATTTGAAGTGATTACTTGTTTGAAATCAAAAAGTTTCAAATGGCAAAATGTTTTCAGCGTTTTGCCGAAAATGTTGTGATCTATTTCTGTGGCATGCTTTACAGGTATATATTTTCTATTCCATTATTATTATTATTAGAGTTTTTATTTTAAATGTTTTTTAGACATTGTCTTCCAAATGAGGTTATGAGAAGTTATGCAGCATTACACAAGCTAATACACAATCCATAAACTGAAATGACATGAAACGACACTGCTGAAAATACCAGTTAAGACATGAATGAATCAGGAAAGTGTATATCAAGAAAGTAAATAGGGTCAGCTTTGATTTTATGTTGACTTTAAGCTAGGCCCCACAAAATGGCTTTTCTTTTGTGTGGTGATGTGTTTACTATCGAAACAGGGAGTTTAGGGCTTGTAAGGTCCAAAAATCACATTAAGGCGGCATAAAAGTAATCCACATGACTCCACCGGATAAATCTGTGTCTTCTTAAGCAGATCAATATTTAAGTCCTTTTTGACTAAAAATCTTAATTTTCACATTCTGAAAGTGAAAGTGAGAGTTATTTATAGTAAAAAAGGATTTAAATATTGACTGTTTCTCACTTAAAGATACTGCATTGCTTCAGAAGATGTATATTAAACCACTGGAGTCTTATGGGTTACTTTTATGCAACCTTTTTGTGATTTTTGGTCACTCACTTGCATTTTATGGATTACAGAGCTGAGACATTTTTCTAAAAATGTAATTTGTTTTTCAGCAGTAGAAAGAAAGTCAACCATCAGGTATGAGAAAATCTTTTTTGGGTGAACTATCCTTTTGAATGCAGAAGTTAATTATTTTTTTTATTTTTTTTATTCAACTTTTAGGAGTGCACAAGCATATGGCTTCAAAGCTATAAGAGGGCAACAGTGCCAGCCCACGTTTTCACATAGATTTTTCCCAAATGGATTTCATAATATCTTTTGAAAAAAAGATCAACTGTAAGCTATGAACCAAACCAACCAGCTCTGAGGTGAATCATAACATCACAAACTTTGATTTGAAACAAATAAGTACTTGAAATTCATACAAAAAAAGTAAACGGTACAAGACTGTGTACTTAACATCTTTCAAGAGGGAATGAACTACAATCCCATGAAGCATTGCGAATGATGTAATCAAATAAAGAATTATAGAAAAATATTGATTTAAAGTTGCTGATTATAAGTACATAAACGATATAGAAATATTTAGATATATGCAAATTTACAAGTAGTTTGAGAGTGTTTGATTGCGTCTCAGGAGTGGGCAGTCACTGCTGGGCCACAGTTTGTTCGAAGTGATTTTCTGATTGGTGGATTGTTTCCCTTTAGGATCATGGGCAGTGTAGTTCTTCACCAGTAATTCCACTAAACACACACACACACACACACACACACACACACACACACACACACACACATGCATATATATTTATATAATTATATATATACACTCACCTAAAGGATTATTAGGAACACCTGTTCAATTTCTCATTAATGCAATTATCTAATCAACCAATCACATGGCAGTTGCTTCAATGCATTTAGGGGTGTGGTCCTGGTCAAGACAATCTCCTGAACTCCAAACTGAATGTCAGAATGGGAAAGAAAGGTGATTTAAGCAATTTTGAGCGTGGCATGGTTGTTGGTGCCAGACGGGCCGGTCTGAGTATTTCACAATCTGCTCAGTTACTGGGATTTTCACGCACAACCATTTCTAGGGTTTACAAAGAATGGTGTGAAAAGGAAAAACATCCAGTATGCGGCAGTTCTGTGGGCGAAAATGCCTTGTTGATGCTAGAGGTCAGAGGAGAATGAGCCGACTGATTCAAGCTGATAGAAGAGCAACTTTGCCTGAAATAACCACTCGTTACAACCGAGGTATGCAGCAAAGCATTTGTGAAGCCACAACACGCACAACCTTGAGGCGGATGGGCTACAACAGCAGAAGACCCCACCGGATACCACTCAGCTCCACTACAAATAGGAAAAAGAGGCTACAATTTGCAAGAGCTCACCAAAATTGGACAGTTGAAGACTGGAAAAATGTTGCCTGGTCTGATGAGTCTCGATTTCTGTTGAGACATTCAGATAGTAGAGTCAGAATTTGGCGTAAACAGAATGAGAACATGGATCCATCATGCCTTGTTACCACTGTGCAGGCTGGTGGTGGTGGTGTAATGGTGTGGGGGATGTTTTCTTGGCACACTTTAGGCCCCTTAGTGCCAATTGGGCATCGTTTAAATGCCACGGCCTACCTGAGCATTGTTTCTGACCATGTCCATCCCTTTATGGCCACCATGTACCCATCCTCTGATGGCTACTTCCAGCAGGATAATGCACCATGTCACAAAGCTCGAATCATTTCAAATTGGTTTCTTGAACATGACAATGAGTTCAATGTACTAAAATGGCCCCCATAGTCACCAGATCTCAACCCAATAGAGCATATTTGGGATGTGGTGGAACGGGAGCTTCGTGCCCTGGATGTGCATCCCACAAATCTCCATCAACTGCAAGATGCTATCCTAACAATATGGGCCAACATTTCTAAAGAATGCTTTCAGCACCTTGTTGAATCAATGCCATGTAGAATTAAGGCAGTTCTGAAGGCGAAAGGGGGTCAAACACAGTATTAGTATGGTGTTCCTAATAATCCTTTAGGTGAGTGTATATATATATATATACATACAGGGTTGGGGAGTAACAAAATACATGTAATGGGATTACGTATTTAAAATACAAAATATAAGTAACTGTATTCCACTACAGTTACAATTTAAATCATTGGTAATTAGAATACAGTTACATTCCAAGAGTATTTTGATTACTGAAGAGATTACTTTGCATTTTATTCATTTGTTTCATTTAATATTTAGCCCTTTCAGATGGAAAACATTAAAACATATAAATGATGCGATCCAAATTGCATTTGAACAGCGGTGAAACACTTTCTTTTGATGTGTTACATTCATACGAGCAGACAGAGAAGTCAGATTGAAGGAAGTTTCGAGCACAAGAAACAGAAATAAACCTTGTGTGAATTGTCAGCTTTACACTAAGCTAAAATGCTATTTCTAGCCATTTTACATGCACATGTTACCAGGCACGATTATATTTTTTTTATCAAGAAAATTCACATTGGATCTTAATTTCTTTTTTTCTAGTGAGACCTTTGATAAAAGGGCAAAATGTGTATTCTTGATAATAATTTGTGTATTGTTTTCCTGTAAAAATATATAAAAATCCTTAAAACAAGATCAATTTGATTGAAACACATTACAAATTACATTTGACTTTAATCTGTAGTGGAATACATTTAAAAAGTAACCCTCCCAACCCTGTGTATATATATATATATATAAATAGATGTGGAATAACACAAACTTTTAACAGAAACATTTACCGATTAACAACCCTAGAGCTCACGGTAGGTCTGTCTTTAAAGGCTTATAAATTATCGTTAAAAATCACTTCCCCTATGGAGAAAATGAAAGGAAGTTTTACTGCTTTTTACTTCAGCAATGCTGGTCTTTTCAGCAGGGAGGAACAAAATAACTTCAGGATGCTGTTGCAATTGGTTTCCTTATACAGGTATCTTCAGGTTCTGAGCATGTGCATAACCCTCTCAGTGGATTTAAATAATGATTGCCGCTTATCTGGTGTCCCACTCTAGTCTGTGTGTTTCAGGTCTTGCTGTGTCACTGCTCCGCTCTTGTCGTGATGCTCTGCCTGTCTATCTGTGGTCTCTCCTCATCTCCAAAGCCATAAAACTCACTAACAGGAGCTTTGTTTGAGACACGGTAGTAGCACTTTAAAAGATGTAGACTGAGTCTCATATCAATTAAACGTTCACACTCATCAGCAAACCAGTAGGTTTTTGTGCATGACTGCATTTACAGTATAAGCAAAACAAATGTGACATGTAAATATACTCTTACACTCCTACACGGTATTTACATTTACTGTAGAACGGCTTTAAAATAAATATTTTTTTTGCCAGGTAACCAGCTGAGGAGACGCAACCAAACATGTTTTAAAGCAAATATGTTCCTCTGGTGGATTGGTTTTCTTTGTTTGTTTAATGCTCTTTCCCTGTCCTCAAAAATCTTTCATGTCTGTTGCTCTTTTGCTTGCTTTCATATATACAGTAGCAGGGCTTTAATAATAAATTAGTGATACAATTCAGAAAATACACAAGAAAGAAACAAACATAACTAGTTTGAAAAGATAATGCTTTGCTTAAATAGACAGTTCACTCAGAAATAAAAAGGTTTTTTAAAAACCTGAATGACTTTCTCTATGGGCAAAAAGAGGCAATTAAAGAGAATGGTGACTGAGATTAACATTCTGCCTAACATCTCCTGTTGTGCTCCATTTAATAAAGAAAGTCATAGGACTTTAGAACAACATGAGGTTGAGTAAATGATGACAGAATTTTCATTTTTGGGCAACCTACCCCTTTAAGCTGTATATGTTTTTCTTTTTTGGCATCAGTTCTTCCCTTTCTGCTGTGCTTTCGACAATATTAATAGAAAGGTCAAGTCTTTATTTACTATGGTGATCATTTTCATGTTTGATAGAGAGCCATCTGTGATAAGGCCTCTGCTTTCCCTTACACTGTCGCCTGCTACTTTGCCTCAGGCAGGCACAGAGACAAGTGCTTTGCATATGATTCATTTGCTAGTCAAATCTCCCTCTCTCCCTCTATCTTTTTTCTCTCCTCCATTTTTCACCTTTCAATCTACCACTCTGCCTGTGTAATCTTTAAAGATGTTATGACCTCTTGAGTCAATGTTCATAATTGACCAAGTGCATGCTTGATGACTTTGTGTATGGAGAAGTGGAGCCTGTTGGATTCATGATGTGTTGACTCAGTGAGCATGAGTTATAAGTACGGACTGATGCACGGAACACTAGGTCAAATTTCTCTTCTTGCCTGCAGGCATTAACAGCTTTTGGCCCTGGATCAATTAAAGGTGTTTTGTGTATGTGTGTGTGTCTGTGTGTGCGTGTGTGCTGGCCTGTCCAAAATATCTGTTTTATTGTTCCTCAGAATTAATCCTGAATGAACTGTTCAAACACAGAACAGCTGCAAATCCCACTGTTTAAAATAGTGATTCTGACACATGACGCTTGACTTATTTGATAGAATACTGTAACCCCGAAACTATTTGGGCAATTAAAGGAATAGTTCATGCAAAGATGAAAATGCTGTCATCATTTACTCCCCCTCATGTTGTTCCAAACCCCTTCTTTCTGCCGTGGAATGCAAAAGGAGACGTTAAGGCAGAGTTACCTTTGCACTCCGAAATTCCGCAGGTGAAAAAGGTCTGGGCGGACGTTAAAAAGAAAGAACTAAAATTGTGAATATTCAGTGTTGCTGCATACAAAGCACCACCCACAATTAAGTCACTGTATATTGTTAATATAATTAAATAATATGTCATCTTACCTTCACATAACCCAATAAAATTGACTTTGGGATCAGTTGTTTAAGAAAATATATCCAAAAAACAATTCAAATGTGTCCAAATAATTTTTAGGGTCATTGTATTGCAAGTATGGGTCACACTTTATTTTAAAATAAGCTGTTTGCACTTCCATTTAATTATTCTGTTCATTATAGCATCTAGCCCTTGTGCATCGATTTAAAAAAGTTACTCGGAGGTCTTTCGAGGACCAAAATTTCTGTCAAAAAACTGCCATAATAATATTATATATTACTATTATTATTACGAGTCAATTTTTTTAAACCAGCATCAGTCCTGATCATAGCTACCAAATATTCATTCAATTTCAGGATTTCAACCCTTTAAGTGACAGTTGGTTTATATAATGCCACTATTGCTTTTTATGAAAAAGAAAAAAAAAAAAAAGAAATCACAACAAATTAATTATTTTCCATATACTAAATGCTAAGTGGAATATTTTTTTTTTTTGGGTGGGGGAGATCACAGTCTGGGATATGTCAATGATTAGCAACAATATTGATTTTGATGCATATTTATTTTTTGTGCAGTGAAAGATATCAGTCCTGATCTAAACTAACAAATATAAATTAATTTTCAAGATTTTAACCCTTTTGCCTGTTGTTTTCACACACACACACACACACACACACACACACACACACACACACACTCACACTCACACACACACACACACGTTGGGTTTCCCTGTTTTATGGGGACTTTCTATACAAATAATGGTTTTTATCAGTGGTGAATTCTCAGGGCCAGCAAAGCCTTCTCTGCTGGCCTAACATGCCAAATAAATAAATAGATTGTCAGATTCATCAGCCAATCAGATTGATTTATTTGTCTTGGTGGGTGTGGTCTTTAGGATATGTCCCAGTCGAGCCTTCTAGCTGGCCTTGAGTGACGCAATCATGCTTCATGTGATGTACGTAATTCAAGAGCGAAAAGCTTGCGTTGTTAAAGCAACATCAGGAGTTTTCTAAGTGTAAATTAAGCTGCTTGAGCATTCAGTGTCGGATCAAGTTTTGAAAAGTAGTGCTGCATTCCGTTCAACTCGGAAAGTCAGATTTTACAACTTCCTGCAAGGAAAAGTTCAATGGAATGCATGTTTAAGTCAGAATTACAGCTTGTAGACTCGTGCAGAAGTTCTCAACTCGATTTCGCCGAGATTCAGGGTCATGATGTCACACAAACATATCGACACTCAAATAGGAAATATACAAAGTAAGTGATAAACATTCACTTTATTAAGTAATATCGATATATAAGTTTGTTTCCATATTGCATGATATTAAAGCTTGTTTAACAAACGCCTGCAGAAAAAGGTGTATAAAACATTATAATCTCTTCTGATAATCTTACACCTGAAGCACAAATATAGTGCTGCAGCATTGTTTATCAATTGGGTTGTTAGGAGACATCTATAATGAGTGTCAAACTCTTGCTAAGCTAACGGGAGCGTTGCAGTTCAAAATATTGGGGAATGGAATGCATTTATGGTCAGAGATATCTAGTAGGAATATCCCACATTCAACTTGAAGGGAAAGCAGCATAACCATTTACCCTGACGAAACGAAATTTATTGCAAGCAACATTTAAATCGCAACTATCATTAGATTCATATGAAAAATTATGATTTTGAATTTCTGTTCATTTCACAAAACAGTCATGCTGCAGTTAAATGAGGCTTGCTTGAGCATTAAGTGTCATTTCAAGTTCTGGCTTTCATGTGTGGACGTGTTTTTAAAATGTCAATTGGTATTATTAGTTTGCTGTGACATAATGTATAATGACCAAAGGCATAGGGAATTATTGTTCATAAGTTATTCATTGTGAAACTGTGTTTTCTTAATGGCATGAATCACACTTTAAATGCACAGACCACCACTGGTTTTTATACTGTACAAACTTTATATTCTATCCCCTATCCCTAACCCTACCCCTAAACCTAATGCTCACAGAAAACTTTCTGCATTTTTACATTTTCAAAAAACATAATTTAGTATGATTTATAAGCTGTTTTCCTCATGGGGACCGACAAAATGTCCCTACAACGTCAGGTTTTACTATCTTTACAAATTGATAAACACACACACACACACACACACACACACATACATTCTCAATACACACATACAAAACACACCCACACAATTGTAGCTGCATTGTTTATTCAGTTGGCCTGCAGTGCTCTATAATACAGCAAACAGAAAAATAGGAAAAAAGCATGTATTTGCTCCATAGGCTAAACATGACAAAAAATGGTGCCATCTGGTGAAAAATATATAAATCTATTTTGAAACCAGGCCTCCGGAAAGAAAGCATAATATCCCATATACCAATATATAAAGCATAATACTAAAAAAGTGAAAAAGTAAAAAATGTCCTGAATGTCACACAAGGGTTAATAATAGTAAGATGTAATATGTGTAACATGGACATTGTAAAATAAAGTGTTACCAAAATGATTTTACATAAAGTATCTGTGGACTGCAGCCATTAAAACTGCTTTAATTTTATTATCAGATATCGGTGGATTGTATAAATGGTGGAGAAACAGGTTTCAGTTTTACAAAGTTATGTGTGAAAGCATTGATTTTTAAACCACTCTATTAACTCTGTTAAAAAGGGAAATGGAACTCAGGTGTTTTTTTATCTGTGCGTGCCCCTTTGTTTCCCCTTTCTCACTCCAAGGCTAAATTTCCTCCCACCCACTTGTCTTAGTCTGAAAAATCCTGTTTGTTCAGACATTGTCATCCAAATCTGATGCCGATTGGCTTTGCTTATGATTTGCTGTTGGATTTACTGTCTCACTCCAGGATGTGGCTCTATAACTGTCTGACTCAGACCCTGTTGCTGAGGTAATATACACAATCATTTGCATGAGCACCACAGATTTGTTTACCAACTGTACCGGGAATGCACTGTCAGTTTCCACCCTGATGCAGACACTGATTTCTATTTCTAATGTCCAACCTGTTTCATAAGTGAGCAGGTGTGCAGTTGGCAGATGGGGAACATGTCAGTAGTGGAAGTGATGAGATTTCTTCCTAAATATCGTCAGCTTTTCTCTTAATCAGTTCCTCTTGCAGTAATGGTTGAATGACAGCCCTTACCTGTAATTGAACAAGATTTTTCTTCATTTTTACTCTGCATAATTTATCAAGCAATACCCATAGCAAAGGTTGAACACTAGTGTTCAAATTGAGGGGGATGTAGGGTGGTTCCTGGATCTGCCATAAAACAAATAAAAAAAAAACGTCACAATTTCACCTTTGTTCAACTTTTCATGAGTGTGTTTACATGCAAGATCTTACAACAATTTAATAAGCAGACAACATGTAAGGTCACGTTAAACAGATTTCTTATAATGGGTTAAGGTCATAAACGGTTTACACAAACTGATCGACATGCATAGATTTTTGCCGACTTAATTTTATTGCCACATAACGTTGCTGAGCCTAGACCTGAACAATTGAAGCAACCCCAGATCATAACACTGCCTCCAGATGCTTGTACAGTGGGCACTCAGCATGACGGGTGTATCGCTTCATGTGCTTCCCTTCTTACCCTGACATGGCCATCACTTTGGTATAGGGTAAATCTGGACTCATCAGACCTCATCTCCATTGCTCCACAGTCAAATCTTTATGCTCCCTAACAAATTGAACAAATTTTTTCTGATTAGCCTCACTAACAAGTGGCTTTCTTGTGGCCACACAGCTGTTTAGTCCCAATCCTGTAAGTTCTCGTCGCATTGTGCATGTGGAAATGCTCTTACTATTAAACATAGGCGTGAGTTCTACTGTCAATGTTTTACAATGTGACTTCACCAAACGTTTCAGTGATCACTGATCACGATCATTCAAGATTTATTCAGACTACATTCCTTCAGCGAAGCTGATGGTTCACCACTAACCTTTCAGGTTTTAATAATGCATTGGACAGTTCTTAAACCAATTCCAGTGATTTCAACAGTCTCATTAGTTGTTTTCTTTGCTTGATGCAGGCCAATAATTTGCCCCTTCTGAAACATAGTAACATCTTTTCCACAACCACAGGATATGTCTTCCTACATGTTTTTTTAAGAAATGAGAAGCTACACACTGCATCAGTTAGGGTTAAAGAATTGTTGCCAGCTGAAACACATTAATCACTCCAATTAATCATTAACATTCAATCATAGGCTCCTAATTATCTGCTTATTTAAATCCAAATGGTGCCTTTTTTTTTTTTTTTTTGGCCAGGCAGTGAATAAGTCAAGAGAACTATGCACCTATTCATGCTCACCTATTCCGATTCCCAGCATGCAGTGCTGCATGAATAAATTATGCAAATTGCAGTGTTACTGTTTTTCTTTTCATCTTTTTACTGTTTGCAGCTTTTATTTATGCTGTTGGTTGTTATTTTTGTTGTCACTTTCAGTTATTTGTCATGTAGCAATATAGCTTATATAGCAATATAAGCATGTATCTTTTCTTTTTACTCTGTAATGTGCTTGATGATTGTCACCATCATTGTGATTTACATATAAAGTATTGAGGACCACGTGTGTCTTATTGACAAGCATATTTCTGAACATAAATGTCATGTCTAGATGTGTTTTTGTTCATGTTTTCTGTAAATATCTTATTTAAAAAGTAGTTCGATGTCATGTTATTTCCTGTTTTGCTGCCAATTCATGCGATTCCCTGTTTCCATGTCAAGTCATGTGATTATCCTGTTTCCTTCATGTTCATGTGTCCTGTTCCCGTGTAGTTATAGTTACTGTATTAGTTCTGTTATGTCATTGGTTCATGGTCATTGTCTTGTTATCTTGTTTATTAGCCATTGTCTCTTGTCAGGTATTGTGTGTTGTAACGTTGGAATTCAAGTCAAGTCAGGTCAAGTCTAGTTTAGTCAAGTCAAGTTCATGTTTATGTTTTGTTTTTTAATCAAGTCAAGTTCATGTTAATGTTTTGTTTTATAGTCAAGTCAAGTTCATGTTTATGCTTTGTAGTCATGTTTTTGGTTTTCACGCTTCAAGTATTAAACTACACTTGGGTTCTACACTTCATCATCATTGTCTGCCTGTCATTGATAACGATAATAGAGAGATCATACATTAGATTCTGATCATCAACTGAGCTGACCGCCTATCATTAATGACAGTTTAGTTTATCTCCAATAATAAGATAGTCTTATCTAGTTATGGTTATCAACAGTGATATGATACGGTAATTTAAGTACTTTAACTTCTATATTCTGTTTGCATTGATTTTAGAATTAAGTTGATTGAACTAAGAAAGTCACGTTTACTTCAAGACATTAAGTGCATTTACAGTAACAAGATATATTGATTTATGTCAACTTTATATGCTGTTTAAACAACTTTTCCTTTTTTAAGCAGCACGAATACTTACTTTTTTTTACGATAAAACAAGATTTTTTTTGGTTGAGAACCACTATACTTGAAGGTATTTTAAGGTAACATTAAGTAGTTGATTGTATGATTAGGTATAGGTAGAGCAGCCAGAAAAAAATGCAGACTTTATTAATTTGAAGTGAAATTAATCAGAAAAATCACTAGCATGGAACCAAATGAGATCCTGCTCCTGTTAATACATACACTGGCACAGACTTGCAATGTATTTCTTGATTTACTAAAAGAGAATAAATTCATTTATCCAACATGTAAATTGAACTTGGGTAGTTCTACATAAAGAGTACTACTCTAACTACTTATCCAGCTAGTTTATCAACCTCTGGTTTTCTTATGGAAAAGGGGGGTCCCCACAAACAACACTGAACGTTCTGAGGGGATCACAGGTGAATTGTGTGTAATGTTCCGGTTGCTGCTGGCTCGCTACACGCGTCTGTGTTTGTTTGTAGCATGCAAGCCTGCTTAGCATTGCTTATTCCTCTACGTTAATCATATTATCCTTTGCCATTTTGCTGTGTGCTTCGTTTTTTCCAGCTTTACTACTGCGTGTACCAGTTTTCTTTTCTTTTTTCTTTTCCTTTTCCCCCGCTTGTCTACATCTCGCATTTTGACTGCGTTCATTCATTATCTCCTCTGTGTTTTACAGGGGTTATTGCATCAATCTCAAACCTCTACTGATTCGGAACCACCACAACAGCAGCAAAGAATTGCGTGAGGGATTCACATTGATCTCAAACCTTTTCCTATCAACAACAACCATAACAACAGCAACAAACAATTGCGGTATGTAATGGCATCCGCTCATATTATTGCTTCCTGCATTGCATGCCACGTGTATGCTATAGCTTCTTCCGTCAGCAGTGAGGGATGTACATATGATAAATGTAAGGAATAAGTCAGGCTGACGGAGAAGGTTAGTGAGTTACAAACACGCATTTGAATGCTAGTGGAGATCAATGAGAAAAAGAAGCTGGTGTTTCGGATGCGGGTAACACACACACTTTGATTCCAGCTGAAGAGCCCCCCCAGCAGGACATTTGAGTGATGTCTCATGGTATATTCGCTCAGCAAAGCGACACAACTCTCCCATTCCTGTTAGGGTTTCCAATCAATTCTCCCCACTCAGTGATGCACCCACTAAGAATCATGTTGAAAGCGCCCTTGTTAATGGAGATTCTATTGTAAAGAACGTGGAAATAGATACTCCTGCCAATATTTTTAAATGTATTCCGAGGGCTCGAGCATCTGACATCTTATCAAATTTATAATTGCTGGCTAATGCTAAACATAGATTTTTTTTAAATGTTATTCATGTCGGCACTAATGATGTCTGGCTTCGGCAGTCTGAGATCACTAGAGATGATGTTAAAGAGGTGTGTAAACTTGTCAGACGTCAGACAATGTAATATGCTCTGGTCCCCTGCTTGTCATGGTGATGAAGTTTATAGTAGATTAGTGTCACTGAATAGCTGGATATCTGAGTAGTGTCCGGAGAACAGCATAGGATTTATAGACTATTGGAGGAGTTTTTGGGGTAGACCTGACCTTTTAAAGAGAGACGGACTCCATCCTTCCAGGGAAGTAGTAATGTGGCTCATAGTCTTAATCGTGATAGTATTTGACTAACTGAGGCCCAGGTCAGGAAGCAGACACACTGGTTAATCTGAACGTCTGCTAGCTGCTTTGAGATGTCACACAGTTCACATAAACCTCAACACATAGTGACTGTATCACCTAGATATCACATAGAGACTGTGTCTGTGTCCCTAATTACCAAGCACATACCCCTCACTAAATCATTTAGAAAATCTTTTATTTAGGTAAAACTTGAAAATAACAAAATAATTGATAGGTTGGTGTGGCAGGGTGGAGGGCGGGGCCGGGTTGTGATCCTACACACCCGGTCCCGTATTAGGCTAATTAAGCCTCCGAGAGGGATAAAGGTCGACTGCAGAGAATCGTGCGGGAGAGAGAGATCGTTTACGGACATGTCCGTCATGTGTGTGTTTGTGTCCTTGTAAGTTGTTAATTAAAATATTATTTGCATTGTCAAGCCGGTTCTCGCCTCCTCCTTCCATTGATCCCTTTACACTGGTGCCGAAACCCGGGAAGGAGGAGGGATACGCCGTAGTAGAGTTCTCGCCACTACCGCCAACCCCAACGTAGCAGCCGCGGCCATCTGCCGGGGGACGAAGAGCCCAGCCGCCTGGAAGAGGACGATGGTCGCAGACAGCGAGGGGAGAAGGGTCTCCTAACTGACCACCTGGAGCAGTCAGGGCCGCTGCCAGGGGCGCAGGAGTCGCATATCGGCCGCAGAAACGTGGTGAGGTTTGAGACCGCCGACCGTGAGCGGGGTGGAGCTCGCTGCCGACCGCCTGGAGCGGGAGAACCACTGCCAGGGGTGGGGGAGACCCCTTCTGTTCCCCGAGAATGCGGCGGGGTGTTCCGTCCGCCAGGGGCTGGAGGTCTGCCTCTGATCCGCCCGGAGAGGCGTGGCTGTCGTCCGATAGAGGGTGGAGGAGTGGCCGAGGAACAAGCTACGGCGTATCGGAGAACCGGCGAGTTGTTTTTTTCATCTCTTTCTCCTCTCTCTCTCTCACTGCCGCTCTGCGTTGGCCTTTTCCCTCTCATTTAAATTTTAGTGTTTTTTTTGGGGGTTACTACACTGTTACAGGAAGTACCCCCCATTTGTATTATTTCTGTTTCCCTCCCCTTGTCCCCTCCCTCGTCCAGGTAGATGGGGATGACCTGCCAGCAGACTAGGCTTAAAGCACGCCCTCCCCCAGGGAAAGGGGGGTGTACGTCAGGCTGGGGGCTCCCCAGCCTGAGAGAACGAGGGAGGAATGTGGCAGGGCGGAGGGCGGGGCTGGGTCGTGATCCTACACACCCGGTCCCGTATTAGGCTAATTAAGCCTCAGAGAGGGATAAAGGTCGACGGCAGAGGATCGTGCGGGAGAGAGAGATCGTTTATGGACATGTCCGTCATGTGTGTGTTTGTGCCCTTGTTTTAAGTTGTTAATTAAAATATTATTTACATTGTCAAGCCGGTTCTCGCCTCCTCCTTTCCATTGATCCCTTTACAGTTGGGCTACTATACATTAGATCTCTTTCAACCAAAGCACTAATTGTTTATGAAATTTTTATAGATCATAGTTTGGATGCACTCTGTTTGTCTGAAACCTGGCTTAAACTGGATGAATATATTAGTTTAAACAAATCTAATCCCCAAGGTTATCGTTATAAAAATGAGCCTCATCTGAAGGATCAATGAGTAGGTGTTGCTGAAATTTTCAGTGAAGTTTTTGGTGTTACTTGGACGACAGGATTTAAGTTAAATAAATGCTTAAATAAATAAATTAATGCTTATATCACCATCAGATACAAATATAAAATCTCTGGCTTCTTTTGCCCTTGCTATAGTACATAGATTACCCCGGCCGTATTATGATTTCCTTTGTGAATTTGCACATTTTCTATCAGATCTAGTAGTTACTGTGGATAGAAGTTTAATTGTTGGTGGCTTCAACATTCACATAGATAATGAAAATTACACATTAGGATGAGCATTTATCGATATTCTCAACTCTCTTGGAGTCAGACAAAATGTTTCAGGACCAACTCATCACCATAATCATATGCTAGATTTAATTCTGTCATATGGACTCGATGTTGATACAATAGAAATTCTACCATAAAGCGATGACGTCTCAGATCATTACCTCGTCTCTTGTATGCTGCGATCAGCTAGATCAGGTAGAAATATTCTTTCGACCACTAAAGACAGCTTCACTAATAATCTTCCAGATTTATCTCATATACTCAGTAAGCCAAAAAGTCTAGAAGAACTTGATGTAATAACATAAAATATAAATACAGTCTTCTCTAGCTTTCTTGATAGTGTCGCCCTACTTTGTTTAAAGATAATTAAAGATAAAAGCCCTGCAACTTTGTACAATGATCACACTCATGCTTTCAAGAGAGCGGCTTGGAAAATGGAGCACAAGTGGAAGAATACAAATTTAGAGGTATTTCACGGTGCATATTTATTCAGTACTGTAGCTACATTGGTTAAGAACAAAGCTTTGACTGAACCAAATATTCCATCGCAGTAAAATAGTAATTAATTTCTTTACTGATAAAATTGAAATCATAAGAAAGAAAATTGGAATAATGCAATCGTCTGTCACAATACTTCAGAAAACAGTGTCTCATAATTTTCCTCACAAGCAACTTCAATCCTTTGCTGTCATAGGTCATGAAGAGCTAACAAAACATATTGAAACATCAAACGCCACAACATGTTAGATCCAATACCAACTAAGCTCTTAAAAGAGGTGGACTGTTTATTTGAGTGACGCTGAAAAGCTGTCTTATGTTTTGAGTCAAGCTGTACAGCGATTGCTGGTTATTTGTGAATAAAATGGACTCACGTGAACTGTGGAAACTGGTTCTCACTTCCTCCTTCATCTGCCCAAACTAAACCTTTGTTACAATGAACAATATCAGTCAGGATTTCAGAGCAATCACAGTATAGAGACAGCAAATTTCAGAGTTACAAATGACTTGCTCTTATCATCTGATCACGGTTGCAGTTTTCTTCTAGTGCTTTTTGAACTTCGACACCATAGATCATGACATTCTCTTGAATAGGCTTGATAATTATGTTGGCATTTGTGGACTTGCATTAGCATGGTTTTAGTCCTGTTAAACAGACCGCTACCACTTTGTCTTTGTCTCATGTATGGAGTGCCACAGGGATCAGTTTAGGGCCTCTGCTTTTCTCTTTGTATATGCTTCCCCTGAGAGATATTATCAGGAATCGTGGAATAAGTTTCCATTGTTATGTCGATGATACCCAACTTTATATTCTTAACCTGACGAAATTTCACAATTCTCCAAATTAGCAGTGTATCAATTAAATGAAAGATTGGATGGCCAGAAATTTTCTTCTACTCAATTCTGACAAAACAGATATACTAATTATTAGACCAAAAACCTCTAAAAATAAGCTGCTAAATTATAATTTGACTCTCGATGGATGTACTGTTACATTGTCTTTTACAGCGAAAATAGGTGTCATATTTGATACCAATCTGTCCTTTGAAAATCACATTTCCAATATTTGTAGAACAACATTCTTCCACCTCAGAAATATTTTAAATTTATGACACATGCTGATGCCGATGCCTGATGAATTCATACGTTCATGACCTCAAGACTAGATTATTGTAATGCATTACTGGGAGGATGAACTTTAGTTGGTTCAAAATGCAGCAACCAGAGTTCTGACTAGAACCAAGAAATATGATCATACTCTATTATCAGCATTTCATCGTCAATACATTGGCTACCAGTTAAATTTTGTTAACAACGTACAAAACATTGGTCTAGCTCCACAGTACTTAAGTGACCTGCTACCACGCTATATTCCATCATGTTCACTGTCATTCTGGCCTGTTAATAGTTCCTACAATATCAAAATCGACAAAAGAAGATAGATCCTTTTCCTATTTGGCACCTAAACTATGGAATATTCTCCCTAACATTGCTCAGGATGCAGACACACATAGTCTAGACTAAAGACTCATCTGTTTAGCCAGGCATACACCTAATTTATACATCAACTGACAATTAGGCTGCTTTAGTTAGGTTTGCCAGAACCAGAAACATTTATCATGAATGTATAAATAGTTGAATGGTATCTACGATAATATTATTCTATTTGTTTCCCTGTCTCAACCTTGGGATTCATATTACCAGAACCGGCCAGATACAGCTCTGTTCCTGCATGGTGTCGGACTCCACTGCTACGTGTCTCTGAGTGATGATGATTAAATGCAGCTGGTGCAAGTCAGACATCGCTTCAGTCTATTATGGTGGACTTCAGAGGTTGAACTGATGCCAAGTCCAACCATAAGACATGGAATACTTCATATGCCACTGCCTGAACCTTGGAAATATATAGACTACTAATTAATTGACAACAAAAGCCTTCATCAGCCAACTAACAAAGGACAATGCATCTACAGTATGTGAACTTCTGCAGTTGATCCAGGATGAACTTCAAAGACATTAGTCATTAATCTTACAGTTCTTACAAAATTTTTGTTTAAACATTGACCCTTAACACTTAGTTTAATAATTTTAAATAAATAATATTGGCATTATATTCATGCTGTTTAGCCAGAGGGGAATTGGCCTCCACAGACAGCCTGGTTTATCCTAAGGTTATTTTTCTCCATTAACCAACATCTTATGGAGTTTTCAGTTCCTTGCCACAGTCGCCTTTGCCTTGCTCACTTAATTTTTATACACAATTTACAATCATATTTAATCAAACTACACAATGATGACTCTAAGACTTTATAGATATTACAGTTTCATTTTCTGTTAATGGATGATTTTCTTTAAAGCTACTTTGAAATTATGTGTGTTGTGAAAAGTACTAATGTGTTTTATGCCATGCCATAGTGTAGACAAATTGGATTTTCCTAACTGTCTCTTTTGTTTGACAGCGGTGGTGTGCATAAAGCTGTGTTGGTCTGAATTTGTTTGGCAAAGCAGCAGGAACGCTACTGATGGGAGTGACCTGGGAGGGAGATATCAGTAAATCTGTGAGTTTTTCTCAAAGGTGGCATAAGTCAAAATGTTTGCACAGCTAAGACTAAAGAGTCTTGATTCTACTTGGTCAAACTTTACAAAAATAACTTGTAGAACAAGAATCACCCCATTTATACATACACATTTCTTTGTTTTACCATATTAGCTTGCTCTGCCAAGGTTATTGAGAATGGCCCACAAGGTACGTTCATTTAGCCACAGTTTACAAACCTGCTAGGCAGGAGATTTGCATATAGAGTTCCAGGTACCTATTTGAATGAAGCTTTATCTCCAGTCACACCAGAGATTTTACACAGCCTCTGGCAGTGTGCAGAACCTTCAGCAAGGCCAACGGAACTGTGTATCCGGATCCTCATCAGGGCGGAGACACAAAAAGACAAACACTGCAAAGCCTTGTTTGCTGACTCGTCTCATTTTTCACTGTTCCAGGACTGATTTCTAACACATTTACACTACGTGTTCACCACCCCTTCAACCTTCAATGAGATTTAATAATCCACTTTTATGAATTGACCATGCACCTTACAACACAAGTATTTATTTAGCATTCTTACTAAGAGTTTTTATAAATAGAACAGAACAAAAAGATTCAATCAAATCTTAACACATGCAATCTTTTCACTGCATTTATAAAACACACTCATATAAAATATGTCTCAATTTAAGGGTACTAAAAAAGGATTCAAAAGGTCAAACACAGGCCACTTCATGAGAATATCCTATTGAGAGTGAGAAATATGGTGAGCTAACTAACATGTGGGTGTGATTTATTCGTTTATAAATGCAAAAGAACTCTAAATTTACATTAATCTTGTCAGGTTACGGTTTTGATGAATTACTGGATTTAATAGAGGAACAAATTCTGAAGAGGAAGGTGTATTCTAAGATATGAAAAGATGCTCTGTGACACCTTAAAGGATTTTTTTCAGGTTCAATACAAGTTAAGCTCAATCAATAGCAATTGTGGCATAATGTTGACTACCAGAAAAAAAATTATACTCCCTCCTTTTCTTTAAAAGAAAAATGTAGGTTACAGTGAGACACTAACAATGGAAGTAGATTGGGCCAATTGTAAATGGTAAAATTCTCATTGTTCAAATGTATAGCGACAAGACGCAAACAATATGCTTGATAACATGATTTTAGTGTGATAAAATCACTTACCTTTTCTGTGCTAAGTTACAACTTCATTGCGATGAAGACATATTGTCGGTGACAAATAACTGCATGTTCATCCACCTAGAACAGTAGATTATAAACTTCACACATTTAAAGGCATGATTTTCAATTATTCAGTTGTTTATTTATTATTTATTTAAACTGTACAATCAGGACTTTAAGACATTACAGCATCATTTTCTGTAAAACAGCTTTGAAACAGTGTTTTTTGAAAAGCAATATACAAATAAAAATTACTTGACATTTCTGCCTTTTAGCCCCCCACAAATTGGCCATTCCATTGTAACTGCCTCACAGTGACCTTAAATTAGCACAAAATTGTTTTGTGGTAATCAACATTATTCCACAAAATCTGTCGATTTAGCTTAACTTGTTTATTGAGTGAACCCAGATTCCTTTATAATGAGTTTATTTAAAGAAAAGAAAAAAAAATTCTAACTCTTAATTTCATGTATTTCCATAGTTTTTTTTTTTTTTACAGCCATAGGTGGTCTTCATTCCTTCCTTGCTGTCCATCACATCATTTAACGCTGTGCTGACTCTCGTGGTGTCTGCGAAGATCCACTTTCCTCTGGAAGCCCTTGGAACAGATCTCACAACCGAACGGCTTGAATCCGGTGTGTTTGCGACTGTGTGTGATGAGGTTGGAGCTCTGGCTGAAGGCCTTCCCACACACCTGGCATTTGTGAGGTTTCTCTCCTGTAAACGTAACATTTAACATACAGACTTTTAAAACACGTTTTTATAAACTGAAAGTCTTTTTAATCAGTGATAAAACAGTGGTGAATCTTTGCTTTAAAAAAAGCAGCTTGAAGCTTAGATTTGCGTGCCACCCAGATTTGTTCTGTTTTCCAACACAGGAGTGGCTGTCTGCAACAGCATACATGCAAACATAACTTTCAGAGAGGCTTCGTCAAAGCAGGAAGACCAGCTATGCAAATAGAGACAGAATTTGTTTAATCTTTTCTTGATTTATCTGATGCCGTGCCACTCTTCGAAACACACTCTAGAAAGTGTATGTCTATTCAGGATAATAAGGAGTCTGCCTGTCTGTTTTAATGATTTACATGGA